>NW_010972667.1:401015-425206 GCF_000737465.1 Haliaeetus leucocephalus
AAAGTCAACAGGACTTTCAAATAACTGGGAGCTGGACCTGGTTATTGAGAGAAGATGCAGCAGAGAGGATGTTTTGTCTATAGTTGCCTAAATTATATGTCCTTCATCTAACATGTAATGGTGTCACAGCTCCTAATAGATGAAAGTACTAATGCTGTATGGAAGGGCTGGACTAGCTCACTGTCATTATTTCTGAAGTCAGTTCAGCTCTGCTGACTCTAAAAATGGAAAATAAAATCTTAAAGGTAAATACTATGTTCCAATTTGGACAGCAGTATTTGAAGAAGTCTTGTAGAGACTTCTTTCTGTAATAAAGTCCATAAGATGCACAGCAAAGTATGTGGTCTGTGCTGCTTGATATAAACTGATACTGTAGAGAAAGTTACAAAGATCTGTAGAATTATTTGCACTGCAAAACTTGCAGATAAAGGGTCTTCATATTTTTTTTACAAAGTGCCTAAGAAATACCTCTTTGGGAGACGTATATATCAGCTAATATTAGGCAAAGGTGATTTTTATTTTTAACAATAAAAGTAAAGCATGTAATTTATGTGCCAGCATCTAGTCTCTGCAATATTACCATTTCCTATTAATCAAATAGGAAGATGTCTGCTAAGTAGGACTATTTTCTGTGGAGAAAATCACTCCACTGCTCCCTTCTGTGTCCTGCCCTTTTTTATTGTAATGTAAATCTACTTTTTTCAACCTTATCCTGTGCTTGTTGAACATGCTATTGACATACACCACGATATGCACGTACAAGATTCTGTTAAATTTGCACATACCACTGTACCAGTATGGTAAGGAGTCTGGCTTTTTAAGCCCTCACCTAGTGGTTACAATGCATTGTCAAACTTCTCCTTTAATTTGCACTGCCCGGAAGAATGCTGAAGGGACATATGTATGCTCTGGGAAATTTTCCAGAATCACTTTGCGGTAATTGACGTACTCCATATGGCCTGCACTAAACAGGTTCTGCAGCTTGCCGTGATACTTTTGGGAGTCTGCCTGATAAAACTGCTGCTGGTGCTAATGCAACTGTCATTGGGTAACTGGGAGAGAAGACCAGGGATAAAGGTAAAAAAGATACAGTTTTCTTGCTCATGATAAGACTTCCTTGTTTCTCTTTTTTCTGGTTGTCTTTTTATGTGTTGTTGCCTGATGAGATCTTTTTCAGTGCTGTTGTGTCCTTCAGCTCTTCACACATCTGTTTATTGCGATGTTGTTTTCCGCAGACTAAAATGCCTTAGCTTGCAAGTGATAATAAAATGAGTTTGCTTGCATCCAGTGGTGGTAAAACAGTAGTTAGGAGGTTCCTGCTCAGTTCTCTCATGTCTTAAACACTTCTTGCAGCACTAATACTTCTGGGTGCAGGCAAGCACCCAGCCAGCCACTTGCTCTCTCCTTATGCCCCTGTCCCATGCGGCATGAGGGAGCAAACAGGATGAACGAGAGTGAGAAAGTTCCTAGGTTGAGATAGACAGGGAGATCACTTACTAATTACTGTCACAGGCAAAACATACTTGACTTGGGGAACTTAACTTATTGTCAATTAATAAAAATATTTAATTACTGATTTGAGTCCTGGGAAACAAAAGCAAAAAGAAAGAAACAAACATTAAAACACTCAGGGAAAACACACCCTTCCTTCTTTCCTGGACTCAGCTTCACTCCCAGGCTCAACTTCACTCCTTCAGACTTCTCTCACCCTGCTGTTAGTACCACAGTTTACACTCAGTCCCTTCAATGAGACAACGAGCAGCACAGGGAGGGTTGTGGTCAGAGTGTAGCAGTTTCTCCCTGCTCCTTCTTCTTACTCATTCTTTTCCTCTGCTGTGGTGTGAGTCCTCTATGGGCCACAGTACCTTCACAAATACTTGCTATGCCATGAAGCACCTCCTCCTTCTCTGACCTTGGTGAACACCTTTGTATCCCACTCGTGGTTGTTTTTTTTGTTCCCGCCTCCTCTCTATGCTCTCTCATTCCTTCTGTGTTCCCTCCTCCCTCCACAGAGTTTTCTGCCCTTTCTTTAATATGTTTTCACAGAAATGCCTCAAACTTCCCTGGTGGGCTCAGCTGGCACCCCACATCTTGCATGGCCTGACATGTCCTCCGTGTAATGCTGTGTAAGGGGAGTCTTTAACTGTGCTGCTCCTCCTTGCCATGTGATGGGGAACATGGATTTTCAATACTGGAATTTTGGCAGACTGAGCGGTTTGTTTTTTCCTGGAGACTTCCACCCCAGGCTTGTTTTTAATTTGATGTAGGTTCTCGCAGTTATTCTGTGTCTACTCATTAAGGTGACATGAAAGCTTTTATGATAAGAAAAGCCACACCAGTGATAGACCTTAGACCATATCGTGGTTTAACTCCAGCCAACAACTAAGCACCTTGCAGCTGCTCACTCACTCTCCCCCCACCCAGTGGGATGGGGGGCGGAATTGGGAAAAGAAGTAAAACTTGTGGGTTGAGATAAGAACATTTTAATAGAACAGAAGAGAAGAAACTAATAATGATAATGATAACACTAATAAAATGACAGCAGTAATAATAAAAAGATTGGAATACACAAATGATGCACTGTGCAATTGCTCACCACCCACCGACCAACACTCAGTTAGTCCCCGAGAGGTGATTCCCCCCACCCCCACTCCCCCCAGTTGATATACTAGATATGATGTCACATGGTATGGAATACCCCGTTGACCACTTTGGGTCAGGTGCCCTGGCTGTGTCTCGTCCCAACTTCTTGTGCCCCTCCAGCCTTCTTGTTGGCTGGGCATGAGAAGCTGAAAAGTCCTTGACTTTAGACTAAACTTTACTTAGCAACAACTGAAATAATCAGTGTCATCAACATTCTTCTCATACCTAACTAAAAAACATAGCACTGTACCAGCTACTAGGAAGACAATTAACTCTATCCCAGCTGAGACCAGGACAGACCGATACCCTGTCTTTGTCAATGATGGTCTGCAGAAACCAGTGAGAATGGGCAAGCATACAAGGATATTTCTTCAGAATAGTCTTTCAGTTGGAAATCAAACAAGTACTAAAGAAACATACGTCAAAAAAGAAAGACCTCTTCTACGTTCCTTTCTGACTCTATGGATCTAATAAAGGACATTTAGGAAAATAGCTTGTGGTCCTTTGAATAAAAGAAATGTTATGCCCAGTCAGATTGCCACTGTTGTTTGTTCCTGGACTGTGTGGTATTCAGTTAAGGTTAAATTGAAATGCCACAGGATGAAGATGACTGGGACCAGTTTATGCAATTTTTAAATTTTATTTTCTCCATTTTCTGAGTGATTTGGTGTCCTAGAGGCATCTGCCTTTGACTTCTAATCTAAATGTTGGAGAGTAAAATTCATACTTAATGGCTTACACGGGCACAGTAAAACGTACCAGAAGATCAGGGGTGTAGCATAGCTAAAGGGAAGAGTAAATAACAGCTGAAAGAAGTGAATAAATCTGTGTGCCTTAGTAAGTTATGTGGATTCAAATCTCAAGCACAATGAATCCTACAGTACCCCATACTCCAAGCAGTCTCAATTAATTTCATATTCAGGCTCTGTCATCCTTGATAATTATCTACTTGTGCAATATAGCTTAATGCCAAAATAATTAGTGCATTGGTGAAGTTTTTTTTATGCTATGCCAGCTACTTTTTTCCCATCTGTTTTGTAATTTTGGACTTGGGATGGCAAGGCAATAAACATCTGAATGTTAGTGTTGATAACATTTAGAAGAACAAAAAGCTTCTACCAGCAAAAAGCCAGTAAGTAACTGCAGGTATGAAGAGTATGGTTGTAATGAGGATGTACAACCATTATGGTATTCTTATGTAATCCTAGGTATTCTCTTTTCTCTTTTTCAGGTGACCCCCATTTTGTTTTCTAGCAATAATCAAAGGGCACACAAAGCAATTATGTGTTGCACAAGGTTTTCCTTGGAATTAAAATCAACACTAATTGCTTGGTGAAGTCCAGGGTAAGAGATAGAGCATAAAACTGGTAGCAATAAACAGACAAGGACATAACTAACAGGTCCAGCTGTGGACTGGTGTTGTGCTTTAAAAGAGTTACTAAGTTTACGTGGCCTGATGCCTCTTCTTTCCCTTTTAAATTAATTTCATATTCTACAGAAAAAGCTTGAAATTCATGACCTCACGTTAGTGTGAGTATTACTTAACACAGAGTTTAAAGAAAATAACTCAACCAAATGTTCAAAAACTATACCTTTTATCTACAAATCGAGGAGCAAAACAATCTTACCTGAGGAAGAAGGAGGAAGGGACCCAATACACTGGATTTGTGCAAAATTTCATTTGATTAACTGCCTGGAGAAAAAAATCTTTTTTTTCTCCTGTTGTAGAAACATTTTCCCTTATACTCCTTTGGTTTTATTCAGAAAAATGCAAGATAAGAAAAAAATATTATTAGTGCTGCATAAATAGGTAAATAGTATGAAAATTTGGGGTTTGCAGTTTTTGGTTTTTTTGGTTTTCTTTAGGAAACCAATGTTTCATTATAACAAGGACTTTGAGTTTTTGTTACTTTTTATTGCTGGAAGAAAATAGACTTCCTATTTTTCAGACATAGGTAATCATATCTAGAAAAGAAAGAGTGGTGGTGTCTGCTGATTACTGGCCAGATAAGTTAAGTTCTGATTCCACAAAGGCATTAGGCATACAAATAGTCCAGTAGTCCTGTAGGAAATAAACAGTAAGGTAAGGTCTATTGTATAACATAGTGTGTATTGTATGCTTGCTCTGCAGTGCCAAGCCTGCCTCTTAAAAGAGTTTAATAGCTTCTTTGTCTGACCTTTCATCTGGAGCTTGGGGAAAATGGGTCTTGTGTCTATTCAGTCCCTAGACAGAGTGCCTGGAGGTCTCTCTGCATTATTCTTGTATAAACATTAATAAAATTTGAATCAAGATTTCCTTGTGTTACCGAAATCCGGAATAAAACTCCTTAACAGCAATGAGAAGTTAAGAAGTAGGCACTCCTTTATTGCAGCGCTGGGCACACGGGGGATCGCTCCACCTATCGTGTGCACCTGTCTAGTCTAACTGTACAGGTTAAATATACACCTGTTATAGATATTCACTAAATTTCTGGAAAATGTTATACATAATCATTAACTTTCCAATAAATCATTAGCACATATATAAATGTCTCTTCACACAAGCACAGTGAAGGTCTCTGGTGGTCTTCAGGAGCCCTCTGGTGGTCTTCTATAGTCTTCCTCACTTGTCCGCTTCTTGACCTCTCTTAGGTGATTCTGCGCAGTACGATTCTCACCATCATCTATATTAGTTTACATAAAAATGCATACTATGTCTATTCTTAAATTTAACCTTTCTAACAAGTAGTCCTTCAGTCACACCATCTTATTAATATTCTTATGTTAAAACAATCATTGGTTAATCTCACTTAACTCTACTGATTGGAATCCTTGATAATTAGATCGAGGCAGGAAGGGTAAGGGGTTTCCAAAGAGCAAACTGGTGTCCATAACGGTTTCCTTAGTTTCTTAAAACAAAACACTACAAATCAACAAATCTTTGTCAAAGTTTCTGTGGTTAACTGACTTTAGACAATACTTGAATTCTTATGGTTATACATAGTACATTTTCTAAAGTTTCTAAGTTCCTATGACTACATTTCAAACTTAATACTCCCATACTTATGCTTCGCAATTTTCTACTTCTTAATCAAACCAAAGTCTTTTATATAATCAAATTTTAATTTCTTTATCAAAATATTTGCAACACTTGCTCCCTCCAATGCTTATGATTCAATCAGCTTGTGTAAAGTTACCTCAATGCTTATATATGTTACAGCTGACACTTCCTTTTCCTTAAGTTGTGCTCGTGAATCAGGACTGGTGTAACTGAAAATGAAACTTCCTAGTATGACTTATATATGAACTGTTCTTATTGTCGTCATTACTTTCCAATTTTTTTTTCTCACTTTTAAATCAGACACAAGAAATACATTTCTGTTTGCTCTCCCATTTTATTTTGTGTAGTACTGACATTACTGCAAAGCAAAAAAATGCTTTGAGTGAATGTTTTCATTCCTGATGGTATTATTTTGCATTCTAAGGGAAGGAAGTACCTTGTTCTGTGCACTAGTTCAGAATGATCTAGCTCATTTGGGTGCAGGCCAGATACAGCATTTTCACTCTTTGCATTTCAATGACAACACTGGAAAGCACCTTTGATCTGTGTGAAAATTTCAGTGAGTGCCCTGCCTTTCATATATTGTGGAAGTGGTGAATAATCATTCAACTACTTTCGACATTAAAAATCCAGTTTTGTCATGAAACTACATGCTTTCATATAAGCTTGCAAATTTGTATATAGATGTCCTAAATTTTTTTGCATCTGTCTAACAAATACTTTAACATTGCATAATATCTGTAAGTAATCTGTAAGAAAACAGTAACAGTGCCTGGTAGAAAACAGTAAAAACAACTACTGCTGAATTTTGCAGATGTGCAAAAATGAAGAATAATAGGATAGGTATGAAGTACAGGTGTGGTTTTACTTAGCTTGCCATCATTCAAAATGCATTTCACTGTTGGAAATTGCATAAGACTTAAAAAAAATGACATGTTAGTTGCTCAAGTTTCTCGAGAAATGGCATCCCTAGCAATTTGTCAAGAACTTTCCCAGACAAAACCAGCAGCAAAATCAGCCCTCCACTAAAAACATTTCCTGATAAAGTATGCAGATATACTTTTTTTTCTGTTAAGATTCTTTTTGTATAAGATTAGACCATATGCACTTAAATTACCCCCCCGCCCCCATTTTCCATAGGCAACGTGTAGCAGTGACATCACGGCAATTATACCATAAATCTTTGACGACATGCTATTCCCTTTGAGTTCTGTACTATTAAAATGTTACACAGTGTAGCTTGAGCTACTTTCTTTGTTATTAAGGAAACTACTCTTTTTTTTCACCTTAAGTTACAATATTGTCTAAGAGGCAGATGACATTCTTAACTGTAACTTGTAAAAAGAAGTCATCTGATTTTTGCAAAGAATGTCTCCAAATAGACTTCAGATGAGGGCTTTTCATGTAGGGGTAACATTTGACAGTTAATTGAGAGGGCTGTGTGGAAGTGGCATATTCAAGAAATTACTGTTTGTTATACTCTCTTCTGAAGTGTGATTTTCATCTGTTTCTGAAAATCTGACACTGCAGTGAATTATATTTTGTGATGGAGAATTTCACTCTATTGTCTAGTACAGGGCAACTCATGCTTAACATAATGATCTCTTACACCAGAGGTTTCTTCTTACTGCATGCAAACCTGATTAACCTGTCTGACAGCTTCACCAAAAACTCAGGTCGGTCTAATGTGAGTAGGTTATGCTAAGATATGAGATGTTGGTTTTGTCCTATCTACAGCACAGCAGTAATTTACAAGTTGCAAGTATATCTCACAAGACAACCTGCCCTTGGAGCCCAGAATACAACTTGTTTTTCCCCATGGGCATGACAATTTCTAATGGAAAGATGACAGTCCTTTCTGCAATGAAAAGCATGAGAAAATGAGGATAAAACTGTACACTGTGGGAGTATGTATCTCAGTTTAGCTTCTGAACTTTCTGGCTTTCATATCTCAAAAATAATACTTATATTTGAAAAAATAGTAAATCATGCTTAAACTTTCAAATGGTTGTAGATACTAATTTATTTTGTGCTTGGAAAAATTAAGATATGTACTCTTTTTTTTTCATTCTATAAATAGGAAACTAGGGAAAGAAATAGCAACTATCCAGTGTGCCTAAAGCGTGTTACAACTCTGAAGGTGGCTGTGCTGCCTTAGCTGTATTGGTTAATAATAGCAATTTGGAGTCATGGGTTGTCCTTGTGGCTTACTCAGTGCTGGGTACCCTACTTGCGTCATAGTCAGGCTGCCATGCCTTTACCTCTGTAGTCCCAGCTAGCTTGTGAATATCTTGATGAAGAAAGCCATCCTGTGCTGCAGTTATGTATCCAGATGTAGTCTCAGTTTACGTAGCTGTAGATGAGTAATGGTTTACTGTGGGAGTGTTAACCTGAATGGTAACTTTTGTATACAGAAGAGAGATGGAGTGCTAACTACAGTTCTACAAGATACTATAAATCTAGAATAACTCAGTTAAACTAAGGGTGTAGTTCTAGAGGTACTGTAGAAATTGTAAGAGCAGAATGCAAGCTTCCTGAGGTAGCACAATGTATGTGTAAAGATTTATGTCATTTAAACTTTTATTGCATTAACAGACAAAACACTCTGGAGGGTAGAGTCATGCTGACACTTACTAGTATTGCGTTATTTAATTAGATAACTCTCAGCTTGAGAGTCACACTTCAGTGATTTAATGTAACCGTAATTCTTAGATAACTATTTAGAGAAAAAACCTTCATGTTTGTTTTGAACACATCTATTTAGAAAGTCAGCTATAATGTCTTGCCCTGTCTTTTTAATATGCTACTACAGTGTAGGTCAAATCCCCCATTTGACTGGTGGTTTTACTGTAAGACAAATACAGTATCTTCTTTCCCATCTCCCAGGTGCATGCCACAAAAATAATCAGTCACTTCAATTTCAAAGCTACACATACGCATCACTCATCAGAAAATGTCCTTTTTTCAGGTACAGCTAAGCAGAAATGTGTTCCCCTTATTCATCATAAATACTTTCATGTGCACCTTAAAAAGAAGAATTATGCTAATATGTGCTGTTTATTATCCTTTCTGCCTTACATTTCTAATTTACCATCTCTGTTTCACAGCTGTATTTGCCTCTTAACCCTGTTTCTTTGTTTCTAGTCACACTAAGAAAAGAAATTCTAGTTTGAAAGAATGGACTGTCTGGCATGAAACAGATTCCTTCTTTACACCCCTGTTCACCCAAGGGCAGGAATGTCACTCTTCTGCAGTCCTAGAAACTGACTGGCATTGATTTGAGACATCTGTGTGTGTGTTATCTGTTGTAAGCTGTGGCCCAAGGCAAGATAATAAATGAAATCAGCTTTTCTGGCTTTCCATCTGCTGACTTACGATGCTGTATTAGGGTTTTAGCAATTCCTTTGATTTCACATGCTTTATTCTAATTTTAAAGTGTTCTTTAAATTGGTGCTAGAGTTCTGTTTCCTCTTCACAGGTGCTGGAAGTAGTAATATTGTGGGAAGAATTGGAAGAAGAGATGACTTTTATGGATTAAGGACCTGATGGTAAGAAATCCAACATACGTGTCTGTACTTCAGTCATCTAAAAGCAGGAAAAAATGTGACTTTAATCCTATCAAATATCCTTCACTTGGGTTACTTGTGGCAGGAAGGTGGAAGCAGGTGGTGATAATGAACTTCATGAAGTTCAGTAAGGGCAAGTGTGAAGTTCTGCATCTGAGTCAGGGCAACCACCAGTATCAGTACAGGCTGGGGTATGAATGGATTGAGAGCAGCCCTGCAGAGGAGAACCTGGGGACACTGGTGGTCAAAAAATTGGACGCAAGCTGGCAGTGTGCACTTGCAGCCCAGAAAGCAAATCATACCCTGGGCTGTATCAAAAGAAGCATAGCCAGCAGGTCAAGGTGGTTGATTCTCCCCCTCTACTCCACTCTTGTGAGACCCCACCCAGAGACATCCAGCTCCGGGGTCCACAGTACAAGAAAAATCTGTTGGAGTGGGTCCAGAGGAAGGCCAAGAAGATGATCAGAGGGCTGGAACAACTCTCTTGGGAAGCAAGGCTGAAAGAGTTGGGATTGTTCAGCCCGGGGAAGAGAAGGCTCCAGGGAGACCTTATTGTGGCCTTTCAGTACGTAAAGGGGGCTTACAAGAAAGACAGAGAAAGACTTTTTACCAAGGCCTGTAGTGATAAGACAAGGGACAATGATTTTGAACTAAAAGAGGGTATATTTAGGTTGAACATAAGGAAGCAATTTTTTATGATGAGGGTGGTGAGTCCCTGGGATAGGTTACCCAGAGAAGTTGTGGATGTCCCATCATTGAAAATGTTCAAGGTCAGGTTGTATGGGGTTTTGAGCAACCTGATCTCATGAAAGATGGCCCTGGCCATGGCAGGGGGTTGGCTTATATGAACTTTAATGGTCCACTCCCACCCAAACCATTCTGTGATTCTATGATAATCACTTGACACGGACTTGACTTATTTATTCAGAACCCAGTGAAATTACACCAGAATATGAAGTACTTTATAAAATTCAGAAAGTAATCATGATGGAAGGGCATGATCAGCTTATAAACTTGTAGTTTTGGCAATAGTCCTGCTTCTTCTTGCAGAAACTTAGGCTAGATGGCCTCTAAAAGTCTCTCTCAACCAGAATTATTATGGTGTCTGTGTGTTCAAGCTTTCATTTCACCACCTTACCCAAGTGGACAAAATAATGGAATGAAGCTTCCAAAATTGTGCAAATGGCAGCAGAACTTATTTCTTCATCCCCTCACCCCATGTTCAGTGTTGTTTCATTACAGTTTTTTATGTATTCTCTTTTATCCTTTTCTGGTTTCTAGAAGTTAATAAAAATCAGAAAGGAAAAAACAGAAAGAAGCTGTATCAACAGTTGTAGTTCCTATATTTCTGATTTGGCATGTGCCAGAGATTGGACAATATGAGTTAAAATGAGGCAGCCTGAGTTTCAGTGTCAGAAAGATGTAATATAAAAATCAGCTGTGCAACATTTAGGTGAACTTTCTTTGAATTAGCTAAGAAACATTTTGATTTTCTGCTCCTCATCAATGTCTGTCTGTTTTTTTTCTGTAAGTATGTGATAGTTTTGCCTATGTAATGCAAAACTGATCTTCATATATCATTAATGAGCTTGTGCCCTGGAAAAAGTACTGCCCTGCATCTCGAAAGATCTATCAGTGTGTTCTCAGCAGTGCATTGTGCACCAGCATAAGAGCCTTAACCTTTCCAAATGCCTTTAAAGGATACTTGTTTTCCCTTTTAGAAGTATTTTGACTTTGTTAGTATGTTAGTCAAGCCTACACTTCAGTTGGCCAGAGGCCAGATGCTTGGCAAGGTCCATGTCAAAATAACTAGAAAAGGGATGTAATTCCAATATATACTAGAGTTTCTTGATGTCAGAATTATTTGTAAAGGTACGTAATTGCGGCATATACTATAAAGTCTCATGCCAGATTATTTGCATGTGTGCAGCAAGCTACCCCAGAAGCCTGGGTTTCAGTGTTCACTTGCCTCTGTGATGGGAAGCTTTAGAAATGAATTTACTTTAAATTTTCTTACTTTTTCATATTTTCTTGAAAACAGCAAATATCAGCAGTGCTTTAGCTAAAATAGTGAATACTGCTGATGGGTTTATTAACCCTCCCCCATTATCTTGTGCCCAAATTTCTGTGACTTTTCCAAAGTGGATAATGCTTGCTTGTTAGCAGGTCTCTGCCCCAAACTTGTATGACTTATTTCGTCAGGGTTTTAGAACTGTTTCCCTTATACTCATAGACCATTAAACCTGAGGTGCCCCTTTACTTTGGGAATCAAACTAGACCTTTAAATAACTTCTGCCTGTGTAAATGAACTGCAGATATTATGATTTCAGAATGTGTAACAGTATAATGCAGCGATTTGTTCTCTTGGTGCTCAAATAATAAGACACATTGTCGTGTCTATGCCGAATGTCTAGTGTTTGCTGCTGTTAGCTGATCCTCTATTCCTGAGTCTCCAGCAGTCCTCTTAAGAAGATCTTAGGGATTTTGATATGGCTCCCTCCTGGTCCACCTGGACACACTTCTTGGCTGTGCAAATGTTTCAGCTGGCAGATGGGACATGCATTCAGACAGAGGAGTTGGATACCTTATTGGCCCACAGTGTAGATATAGCCTCTTACAGATAAGTAGACAGAGACTTTAGTCATTTGGAGCCCATCTACAACCTGATCTTGATCTGTGAACTATACAAATTGAAACAACATATAAAAGTGTATTTTTAATTAAATTGGTCAGCTTTGAAAACAAATTACCTTCTCATCCTTTCCCATAGTCAGACTTCTGGCTGCTTAGATTTACTTGTCAATCAGTCTGGCTTTCTTCTTTTAGTATATTTGTCATTAGTTGGCACGGACTTTCTTTTAATGGTTGTATCACTTCTAACTATTATCAGAATAAGCTGGACAAATAGTCCCAAGTCTGAAAGTTCTTTGAACTCACTACCAGACATATTTAATGCCTATTGTTACTATTGTATGTTTGGTGTGCTTTATTTTTGTTCTCCCTGAGCTGCTTACATTGTTACTCATTTCTTGAACAGTACCAGTTGCTATTAATTCTAATGTATTGCTATAGTAGCAACTGCAAGTCATAACTGGAGTACAATGACTAAGAAAGTATTTTTAAATATTTATTGTTTTTTTCCAAATAAATAACTGTTAAAATTCACAATGCTTGTAGGATTCAGAAATGCTGTCATGATTTACAGCAGTTCTAAGCTCCTTGATGAAATCTGTGACCTCAAGAATTCTTTCAAACTAATATTTCTATTCAAAACTGTGTATTCTTTTTCTTTATTTTTTTTGTTATGTTATTGTTTGACCTGTTCTACTCACAGAAATATCAAATGGCTTGTTTTAAGTATAAAGGTACATATAAATAAACTGAGGAGAAAGCTACAACAATATCTCCTTTACCGCTGTGTAAGTTTTCTTTCCTGTAAGCAAAGATGCTGTGTATCAATGTGATATTCTTGCAACATTTTATGGAGCAGCAACTGTATTATAGTAACTCTGACCTTCAAAACTGTATCTCTTATTTATTAGTAGACAAGAAGAGTGCTTTTGCATTCCTTCTTTTGCTGCCAGTTTGTTTTGTTAGTTATAAAGTTTGATTCATAAAATTCAATTAATCACTTAAATGATAGCACATCTCCATCATGAAGAAGAAAATTTCAGTCAAGGCTTTTTTAATTTTCATTGTAAACTTATATTTTCACATACTTTAATGGATGTGTCTTAACTTAATACACTATTCAACTTTTCTCATAGATCTAGAGAGCTAATGGCCTTTAAATTTTATTTGCATGAAGAAATTGCAAGAAATTAATGAAAAATCTGAATTCAAATGGTAGATGGGATTAGATTTGTAGATCCAAGGGTTCTTTGTAGTCCTCTATTTCTGATATAAATATATATAGGAAAATTGGTGAGGTAGCCTAAGTGAACATAGTCTATATTACACATTTTGCTTCAACTAATTCACAAAACTTCAGCTAAAAAGTTTTAAAACAAAGCTTTAAAACACTTCTGAGTGTGAGTTTGTACTGATAACTCGATTTCATATATTTTGGTGACATTACCTTCTTGCTTTAAGGGCATAAGAGATGAATGGCAGATTTCTTTTATCTTATGAAGTTCTTCACAATCCATTTTCTTTAGTGGAAAAATGGCCTACCTGTTCCCAAAGAAACCCCCTCACTTTACTACTGAGACACAATATGAGATTTTCTTTTCCAGTTACATGGATTTAACTTCTGATATTTTTCAGAACAAAGCAAAAATATTTTTTTCCTCCAGATATCTGAGTTGTTTTATTGGTGGTTTTTTTTCCCTAACATTTTTTTTTGTGAAGCTCTAATGATAATATAGTAAGAAAAGCAGTAATTTCTTATAAAGCAAGTAAGCATCATGTTTTAAAAGTGATCTCATAGAATATTTTGACTTGCCTTAAAGAATAATTTCATGTTATATAAAAATTACTTTTCATTAAGCTTTACTTACTATTTGCTAATCTTCAGTGAGTGGCCTGGTCAACGTTCTGGTCCCTGTAATGCTACAGTTATAAGTAACATGCATTTGGCAAGAAGAACTTTTGCTCCAAAAGCAAAAGTAAAGAAATATGTTACAGTAGAGCAGTGGAAACACTCTGGGTCTAACAATTGTTTCATTATAATGTGTAATTTGTTTTACAGAATAAGTATGCTTTTTTTTTTTTATATTCCTCCACCCAAGAGACAGGCAGTACAATTCCTTTGGACAGGCTGATCCCCATTTTGCAGGGGTACACTTTAAATATTCAAAATGAAATATGTAACAGAAGTATTGAAGTTATTTAAAAAACATTTCAAGAACATAAAACTTTTTTTCCTCCCCAAATCCCTAAACAATAAGAAGGAGAAAGGAAGAAAGGAAACTCATTCAGTCTGGTAATGGAAATGCACGAGAACTGCCAAATAGTCTTCTCTTGGAAAGGAAACAGTTGAAAATCTGCTTTGAATACAGTGCAGTGATGAGGGAGGAGAGAAAGAACTTGTCTTAGGAAAGAACACACCCAAGTGTCTATTTTTTAAAATGTGCCTTATCTTTCCAAATACTGTTTTTTCTCCTCTGGAGAAAATAAACATAAATCTTGTTAAGCACTCTTTTTAGATCATAAGCAATGATCTAAAGTATTAGATTCCGGGATTCAACTTCCCTCATAAGTTGCTACTATTGGCTTTCTTTTAGTGTTTTTTATATTCAGCAACCCTGAAATCAGTGACTTTATTTATGTTGAGCCCAAATATGATTTATGTTCAAGTATTACCAAGGGTTAAAGCCCCAAATTTTTCAGTTCATAGAATATAATACAAATTCAAAACTTATTTGTTTTAATAAACAATGAACAGTTTTCAATTGCCTTGCTGAGTGTAACTTTGTATAACTTCTCTTTACAAGCAGAAAAATTTGGTCTGCATGGATGTGTGAACAATTATATCTGCTGTTTTTATCTTATGCCTGATCTTGCTGTCTGATGAATCCCCTTATAGATATATTGTTGAATTCTTACTGCTGAATTCTTATTCTTGAATGTTATTGTTCTTGTTAAACTATTGAAATGCTGGTGTTTCTGGAACTAAATATATAAGATAATGCACCACAACAAAGTATTCCATTACGCATGAGCTGTTCAGCAACCAGTTATTTCTTTTTAGAACATCAGCTCCCAACTGTCAATATATCTTTTGATTTTGAGATGCTTATTTGAGTAAATTTTTAACTTTGTTATTATTAAGTGGTTTTATATCAAGGTTTATATCACCACTGTATCTAAATGCCTTTATTTCTTAAAAATAAATAAATTTTACAAAATAAAGCAACCTTGACCATATCAACACAACACAGTGATAAAACATAAAATGTTGCATGGTTTTTCTGTGATTATCTAAAAGCTCAACAGCATGCCAGGGAGTCTTCTCTTGCTTTTAACTACTCAAGGACTACTTATCATTATGTATCATTATGTCCTATAATTTAATGACTATGATGTTTACTTGGACAGTGTATAATGTTAAAATTCCCTCAGATACAGGGGAAAATGCTATTAGATTGCAAGTATGCCAAATCTCTGGTGAGCAGTCTAGCCTTTGAGGATCACTGGTACTTCCATAAAGATTCATGTTTGTCATGGTTAAACCCCAGCCAGCAACTAAGCACCACACAGCTGCTTGCTCACTCCCCGCCTCTGGGATGGGGGAGAGAATCGAAAAATAAAAAGCAAAACAGTAAAACTCATGAGTTGAGATAAAGACAGTTTAATAGGACAGAAAAGGAAGGGGGAAAAAAGTATATACAAAACAAGTGGTGCACAACACAATTGCTCACTACCCCAATCCCTGAGTCATGGCATCCCCCAGCCAACTTCCCCAGATTATATAATGGGCACGTTGTCATATGGTATGGAATACCCCTTTGGCCAGTTTGGGTCAGCTGTCCTGGCTGTGTCCCCTCCCAGCCTCTTGTGCATTCCCAGCTTCTGCTGGGAGGGCAGTATGAGAATCTGAAAAGTCCTTGACATTGTATAAACACTGATTAGCAACAACTAAAACATCAGTGTGTTATCAACATTATTCTCGTCCTAAATCCAAAACACAGCACTATGCCAGCTACTAGGAAGAAAATTAACTTTATTCCAGCCCAAACCCGGACAATGTTCAAACTCAGTATCTTCCTGAAAATGCACAAAGGTTTTAACTGAAACTGGGAAATAACGTTGAAATACACATTTGGTACATGCACCTATTGGTTTACTTGTCCCTTTCTAAGTTCTATTACTTGCAGATAATAAAAGCTTCTGCATGAAGTACCATGTTGCAATCGCTATTCATAGTCCATACTATGCTTCTACTTAAATGTGAAGACTCTATAAAGTAAAAGCAATAGGCTATTGGAAGATGCCACATCAGCTGCAATATTCTGTGTTTTATTGAATTTCCTGATGCCATATCCTTAATAACATGTATTTCTTTGGTCTGCTTTTGAAAGGAGTCAACAAAGTCACTGTGGTAAGTTAAAAGGCAACAAAGAGAAACTTTATTATTGGTGAGTGATCAACTTGTGAACATTCCTAAATCCTAGGTCTGAACTTTGCTTGATGTTTCTTTTCTTGGTGTCCACAGGGCTTTACGTCATGCTTTTATATTTGCATTGAGTTAATACTTCAGCACAATTTTTGCTTTCAGCTGTCTGGAAGGACTTGGATGAGCTGCTGTTAATCTTGCCCAAGACTGCTATAAATTCTAGCTCTTGGAAAATTAGTCTAGTTAGTTAGTAATTTATGTTGGCCTGATAAACTGTCCCTTGTGACAAGGTGGTACACCTTGATATTTCAGAGCATTCAGGGTGCCATGACTGGGCCTGGCAAAATAGGCAGAGGCCACAGTCTGCAAGGACATGGTGGGGTAGGCCTGGCCTTCACATATGGAGTCTTGGAAATTTGTGCTCACTGTTGCTACGGTTGCAGTGAATCTCCTTTCAGTAGCAGCTGTTAGCCCTACTTTAATCTCCTTACAGTCAAAAAGTACAGGTCAGCAATCCAGGACAACTCCATTTCAGCACTGTCTGTGTTCTTTTCTTGTCCTTTTTCTCTACAGTATGACCTGAAAATTCCCAGTGTTTCATCCCCTAAATTATATGAATAAATTTTACTTACTTTGCTCAGAAACTCTGAAGCTATCTTGCAGGTTAAGTTCAGTTCATTTTCCTTTATCCTCTATATATGTTTCCATCACACAGGCAAGAAATGTACACATTTTAAATATTGCTAGGAAGTTTTGTGTGCAGATCTGCAAACATAATAGGATAGCTCTTGCCATGTGTCTAGGAGGAAATCCAGGAGCATTAATGATTTTAAGACCATACTGATGACAGTTACAGAAGGGTCTCAGAAGTGAGTCCTGTTAAATAGGATGCAAACTGGCAGGTCTGGAAAGGGAGAGAGGTAACATTCTCCCAGTAACAGCTGGGTCTGCTGTTTGGCAGTCTAGCTGTAGCTTGAATTAGGTCAGTTCAACTAGTAATTCCGCCTACTGCAGGAGAAATTGCATTTCTCAAAAAGAAGATTTGCTCTTCCCTACATATTGAGCAAACACTGATAAGGCAGCATCTTCCTTGCTTGTTTTCTGTGATCATGAAGGGTTGTCAGCACTTGTGCCTTAATGATGCAAATCACCTGCTGAAGATCTTCAGCAGATGCCCACTTCTTATTCTTCAGTGGATTTTTGCCTTACCATCCCAATGAATAATGAAACAGTGTCTTTAATTCTGTGAATTTCTGACTCTTTGATAGACCAGATATTTGTTCAGAAAATACTACTTTTCTCAGGGCTTCATCATTATTCTTAGCTATCACCCCATGAATACATACTTTCAGAAGTTGTTAATTAAATTATTGGTTTAAGTAGACTAAAAATTCAATACAGACGTTAGTCAAAAGAATTATTGTGTATCTTTTTGTAAAAACTCATCTGTGGCTCTACTATAATCATTGAAGATGATTGAAAGGGAGAAATAAAAAGATACACTAACAGGTTTGTCACAAGTGTTCATGAAATCACGTAAGCTACTAGGAGCAAAACTAGTAATGAGGTAATCTGAACTCTGAATGGCAGCAGTTCCTGAAGCTTCCCAGAGGTGTTGTGTGTCACATACCTTACCTGTTTTTTTGTCTCCTGACTAGAGCAGTGTCTTACTTTTAACCAGTGTTTGTACCTTTTGGCTGTCATAGATTTCCAGTGACTTCCAGCATGAGTTTTATTTATTTTTTTTAAATAGAAATTGAAGATAATTCTTTATTTTTTTCTAAATGACACAGAAATGTGACTTTTCTTTCAGTGTGAGAAGATAAAGATCAATGGAATTGAAGAGAATTTGTCAGTCGAATGTATGTATTGTTAGTCTCAACCTCAATTTGTACTTTCATTACTCAAAAGTACAAAACCAGGTATGTAGCCTAGTTTCAGGTAGGAGGGAGAAAACAGTGTCATTTTTAAACATTTTTCTTTAGCACAGTTGGAATTTAAATTATGACCTGTAGGCACAGCTGGAAAGCCCTGAAACTTTAATTTTTAGAATGTTTTTAGGGGCATCTTTCTTGGACAGTGGTTAATAATCTCACCTTTAGAAAATTTTGAAGGGCTATGTCCTTTCTATTCTATAGGCATTGAACCCCTTTAGGAGTAAACAGAAATAATTTTTCCCTTTTGATGTATAATGGGACTAAAATGTACTAAGTCAGAGGCAGTTCCCCCACACTGGGCAAGACATTTTAGTGTCTTCCCCAGTCAATTTGTTGCTTCTACAGAAAAGCTATTTCTAAAGGCAAAATTAACATTATATGATTTTTCTCTGTTTAATACAAACATCACTCTCAGCTTCCCATAGGAAGAGTCATTGAATTAAAAACTTTAAGGACACAGTGCTAATCCAGATAAGGAAAAACAATTTCACTTGGAGATTAGACATTAGCAGTCAGACTTGAAGAATGAAAATACAAGTTGTTGTGCTGCCTTGTAGCACATAGATTGTTATATCTGAGTTTAGCACAAGTGATTTTGCTTCATTCTAAAGGTGCTATATACCAAAGTACAAGATAGTTCACTTTATGGGGTAAAACAGATTATAGACACTGGGATAGAGAGAAGCAGGTCACTGACATTAGGTTTAGTTGTGTTTAAAAGTTCAGAAGTTAAGATAAAAAGTCAAAGCTTCTTGATATCTTTTCATATAATGTATGTAATAGCATTTGAATAGTAACATGGTATTTTTTTTGGAAGGTCACCTACAATTAATGCCAACACTGTCAAGTCTTATTAACTTAGTGCAAAAGGTGCAAAGTTTGATCCTTACAGGAGCCTTTCCAAAACCAGGATATGTTAAGGTTTTCTGCAGTTAGAGGAAAAGGGAAAAAGGAGAGATTCTGTGTATACTACCTCACAGACTAGATGCAGATGTGCTGGGCAGGAAAGAAGACTATATGCTCACATGCCACTAACTCTTGTTCATATTTTTGTTATTACAAGAAATGTTAGTAACATTAGTGTAGCATGATCCCACTGACATCAGAAGGAACCATTACCATCCAGGATCAAGCCTTAGCTGGATCAGTCTTCTTTAGTTCTCCCATGTCATTGAGGACTCCACACTGAGCACAGCCTCTGATTCTGAAGTCTGTGAAGTCAAGTCCTGCTTAACTGAACCATGAAAAACTTTTCTTGAGAAAAATAATTTCCTGATCATGTTCTTTCTACAGGAATGTAATGAACTACTAATTGTGTTTCAATTTGTTAAGGTATAACTGATCTTTTTGCCATTTTCCTTTTGGTGTTACATTACAAAGCAATGGGGAAAGTGATGCTTTTCTTTGATTACTTGGTTATATTTGAAAGGGATTAATTAAATAGATTAATAAAGCTAACCCACTTAATAAAAAGATAGAGCTTCTTCAGTTACTAAAGTAACTCTCAACATTCTTTTTGCAGCCCTTAGGATTCTACTAGGACTAGCAATTGGGAGCTGTGTTTTTGGTTTGAGAATTACTCTTTCAGTCCTTGTTCTGTGCTTATGTTTTAACAACATTTCATCCATCACGACATACTCTTGACTTCAGGTTGTGATGCTGGCAAAATATTTACATGCACATATAGTTAATACGGAGTTAACACTTCAGTAGAACCACAATGGGAAAAAATTGGAAATTAAATTTTGTAGGTTTCCATGAATATCAGCTAATGTATCACAAATCAGAGACAATGTTAGTCCTAAGGGACCGATAAATATAAATGTCTTTAACAGAAGATAGTGGTGCAGGTGATCATTTGTTATCATTCTTCATGCACTAGCTTTTTTTGTACTCAAGAGCATTTCAGTCTTTTCAGTGCCCTTACTCCTGCTGTATTAGTAGCTATTTTTTTAGTGGGAAAGGGGAGGTAATCTAAGTGCAGAGAATAATAGAAACACAGTCTTACATTAATTGCTCAATAGCACTTGGACCAAGTGCTAAAAAAAGAAAGAGCTGGATGGAAAATTATCATGTCAGAAGGATTTAGGAAAGGAAATCTTTCAAAGACAGCAGACAGAGCAAAAGGAAAACAGCTTTTTTCAGTTTTCATGATTTGTTTTGCAGAATATTATGATGTAAGACTGTACAAAGAATACCAAAATCCAACTTTTCCACATTTGGCATCTCCAAGTCTTGCTTAGATACCTATGACTCCTGTAAAAGACAGGAAACTGCTGGCCTGGTGAAAAACAGTACTGGTGAATGAGGGCTAGCCAGGTTGGGGCATGACAGGAAAAGTACAGTTGTGTAGCTGCCACAGTCCCATGTTTTATTTTTCTTAAGACAATAACCTATTCTAAAATTGATAGAATAATTTCAGGACCTGTGCATTGTGATTTTTTCCAACTTTTGAAGAAATTGTTGCTAAACTGTTATCTGCTGCAAGCATAAATAAAACTGTTATATTTGTGTATTGGCTTTGTGTGGCAAGGTTTTGGTAGTGGGGTAGTTACAGGGGTGGCTTCTGTGAGAAGCTGCTGGAAGCTTCCCCTGTGTCCGACAGAGCCAATGCCAGCCAGCTCGCAGACAGACCTGCTGCCGGCCAAGGCTGAGCCCATCAGCGATAGTGGCAGTGCCTCTGTGATAACATATTTAAGAAGGAAAAAAAAGTTGCTGGGACAGACAGAAATGGCAGCCAGAGAGAGGACTGAGAACATGTAAGAGAAGCAGCCCTGCAGACACCAAGGTCAGTGAAAAAGGAGGGGGAGGAGATGCTCCAGGAGCTGGAGCAGAGATTCCCCTGCACTCCATGGTGAAGACCATGGTGAGGCAGGCTGTCCCACTGCAGCCCATGGAGGTCCACGGTGGAGCAGATATCCACCTGCAGCCCGTGGAGGACCCCACACCAGAGCAGGTAGATGCCCAAAGGAGGCTGTGACCCTGTTGGAAGCCTGCTCTGGAGCAGGCTCCTGGCAGGACCTGCGGATCCATGGAGAGAGGATCCCACGCTGGAGCAGGGGAAGAGTGTGATGAGTCCTGCCCCTGAGGAGGATGAAGCGGCAGAAAATAACGTGTGATGAACTGACCGTAAACCCCATTGCCCGTCCCCCTGTGCCACTGGGGGGGGTTGGTAGGGAATCCGGGAGTGAAGTTGTGCCCAGGAAGAAGGGAGGGGTGGAGGGAACATGTTTTGAGATTTGGTTTTATTTCTTATTACCCTACTCTGGTTGATTGGTAATAAATTGAGTTAATTTTCCCCAAGCTGAGTCCATTTTGCCCATGATGGTAATTGGTGAGTGATCTCTCCTGTCCTTATCTCAGCCCACAAGCCCTTTGTTATATTTTCTCTCCCCTGTCCAGCTGAGGAGGTGGGGGGGAGTGATAGAATGGCTTTGGTGGGCACCTGGCATCCAGCCAAGGTCAACCCACCACAATTTGCCATGAAAAAGCCTGACTTCTGAAATCTGACTGACAGTGTGATAGTTTAAAACATAGCAAATAAGGTGAGAAATCTTCTCATGAACAGGTATTGAGCCACCCTAAGGTATCATATAGTAGGACAAAGATGAACTCTAACATATGCATTATTGAGCAGCTTATGTCGGCTCTAAGTAGGGTATCATCCTTGTGTCATATTTCACTCCATTATGTGATAATCTGGCTAATAATGTATAGTAGATCTGTTGTTGCAGTTACAATGGAGGTATTTATGAAAAGTTTCATTATTACTGTGTGAAGATTTCATAAATAAATTCTGCTGTCTGTGCTAGGATGAATGCTGAACATATTGTTGCTCTTTTTGTATTGTTGTTACATATATAAGAAAAATAAAATCACTAGAAGAAATTATTTTGTTCAGTATCTCATTATCTTTTCTTATATTTGTCCCCTCTCCCAAAATTAATTATTTCTATAGCTTGTAATTACATTTCACTAATACTTGCCTACTAAATATTTTAATCTATATTTGAAATTTCTAAACAAATAAGGGCAGCTGACCTGGTAGAAAGTCTCTGAGAAGACTTTGTTTTAGGATTAGTTGAAATAAGGAAAGGTACTTGTACAAAACTAAGCACCTAACCAATTAAAAGTGAGCTCACATCAGATCTATGTATATTTTGTCCCTCTAACCAGGCAGAAATCTGGATAGTCTACATAAAGCATGATGAAAAGTACATACATGTTCATAGTTTAAGCACAAAGATTAGGTTTAGTTTTTTAAACTACTTTAAATTGCATTAAAAAAATAAACTTTTTCTATTTTTTTGATCAGAAGTATTTCGACTATAAGTCAATTAGTCAATAGTGTGACTAAACTGTTCTTCTATGAAGCTGAACAGCTTGCTATTCTGTGGGAAAAGGAATACTATTTTTGAGAAACAAATTACTAGTGTAATAATTTTAACAGGTGCTATACACTCTTCAGAAAGACAATCTAGGAACAATTAATGAGACTCTGCAGTTGTTACATGTATAAATAATGGATGAATAGAGGAGGGTTTACATGAAAAGCTCTATATTTCATATGTCCCTGCATCATTAATACAATATAGATCAGCAAGAGGGACAAACTGCTCTTCACATGGTATGTCCTCCCACTGCAATACAGATCAGAAGCAGTGTGGTGTCCATTATACATTACTGTCTACCCTGGAAAAAGGGTGGGTGGAAGTAGCTATGGCCTGGGTCGGCAAAATGGCAGAAACACAGTGGGATTCATACTTATATATTACAGTTTATCAAAAAAGAAACCTGAAAAAAGTTAAATAATTATGTAATTTTCTATGTGTTTTGCTGTCTTATTGATGCAGTGTTATGCTGTCTCTCTCATTGTTGTACACTGTATTTAAATGTAATTAATTTACTCATGTTCCTCTTGATACTTGCTTAGATTTAGCTTGATAATTGCACCCATTCTCTAAGCCTGTGGGTACACTACCAACAATGAAAATGACATCAGATCTACAAATTAACATGAGGCTGTAGTAAAGATCATTCCCTGTACTGGTTTAGGCTGGAATAGTTAATTTTCTTCATAGTAGCTGGTATGGGGCTATGTTTTGGATTTGCTGAAAACAGTGTTGATAACACAGTGATGTTTTAGCTACTGCTGAGCAGTGCTTACACAGAGTCAAGGCCTTTTCTGATCCTCATGCCACCCCACCAGCAAGTAGGCTGGGGGTACAGCGGAAGTTGAGAGGGGACACATCTGGGACAGCTGACCCCAACTGACCACAGGGATATTCCAGACCATATGACGTCATGCTCAGCAATAAAAGCTGAGGGATGAAGAGGAGGACATTCACAGTAATGGCATTTGTCTTCCCAAGTAACTATTACATGTGAAGAAATCCTGCTTTCCTGGAGGTAGCCGGATACCTGCCTGCTGATGGGAAGTAGTGAATGAATTCCTTATTTTGCTTTGTTCACATGTGTGGCTTTTGCTTTCCCTGTTGAACTGTCTTTATTTCAACCCATGAGTTTTCTCATTTTTACCCTTCTGACCCTCTCCCCCATCCTACTGGGGGGAGTGAGAGAGGGGCTGTGTAGTGCTTATCTACCCACCAGGATTAAATCACAACACTACCACAGCCCACGCTATGTTATTTATACTAATTTTATAGTTGCTGTATTGACAAATGATAAGCCATATGTATCTAACAGTCCAATACCTGACCCTAGATGAAAGTTTGTGGGGATAGGCTTATACCATTTGAGATTAGGGTCCAGCTGCATATGACCACAGGCAGCACCGGAATCGAATTTTGACCTCAGGGAGTATCAGTGTGGCTGGAAAGGTGAAAAGTGGATAGAACAGTAAAATAGTAAGAAATAGAAGAAAAGGCCTTGGCAGGACCCAGACTGGACAGACCAGGGAGTTGTCTTTAATTTGAAATTCCCTCAGG
>NW_010972667.1:425961-426284 GCF_000737465.1 Haliaeetus leucocephalus
CTTTAAGCAGAACTTGCCCCACCACAATGTTTGAGACATTAACTCTTTCAGTCTCTCACAGGCCTAAATTCTCTACTGTGTGCAGACAAGCTCCTATGAGAAACTGATACCCAAAAGCCAGTTGAAGAAGCTCTCTAAGACTCATTTTGGAGTTTTAGAAAGCAGGCATTCTTTATTGCAGTGCTAGATGCATGGGGGATAATTCCACCTAGCATGCATACCACAGCTTTTGCACAAACAGGTTATATAGAATAACTAATTGCATATTAATCAGATTAGTATACATATACATAAAAATGATTGTAACTGATTATCATAGTGAT
>NW_010972667.1:426461-426811 GCF_000737465.1 Haliaeetus leucocephalus
TCCCCGCTTCATATTAAAATTAGCTCCGAGAGGTCATTTCCATAGTCCCCTCCCAACTGCGCCTGCGCAGGGCCTCTTTATGGTGGTCGTCTGGTGGTCGCAGAGATGAACATAGATGACTCCTCTTCGTCACCGCTAGTAACCTCTTTCCTTGCGCAGGCTCAGTGATTTCTTGGTGTTCACCCAAGCCGCAAGACCAGTCTTAGCTGGCTCTTGGGGCCTGCTCCTGCTTCTTATCAAGGACTGTCTTTACCTCATTGGCTGGTTCTTGGGACCAGCTCTTCTTATCAAGGACTGTCTCTACCTCAGCTAATTTCAACAATGTAAGCACTAAACATCATCTTTCATCC
>NW_010972667.1:426921-427193 GCF_000737465.1 Haliaeetus leucocephalus
GACCACCGACCCATTTGAAGTTCTTGCTGGCTGTCCTTGAAGTCTTTATTCTTGTCCTTGTTCTTTCATCTTGAAGCTTAACACAGTTTCAATCACATCTGGTCAGTTTCAACATTGTTCTCATCTAGCGTACAGGAACATCTAGTCATAAGAGAAAAGAACTGCAAAACTTATGAATAATTACTAGTTAATCACTTGACTACACTTTTGTAATTATCTCCCCAGTTACCCTTTGTCTCTTGTTTCAACCATAATGTTCATTTATCAAATCT
>NW_010972667.1:428127-431088 GCF_000737465.1 Haliaeetus leucocephalus
AGTTTTGCAATACGCCTATACATAGGCATTACCTGTCCCTGCTTCATATTTAAATTAGTTTTAAAAAGTCACAAGGCTGGTCTTGGCTGGTTTTTGGGGTCAACTGCTGCTTCTTATCAGGGACTATCTCCTGCCCCAGCCAGCCTCAACGATGCACACGTTAAGCATCACCTCTCATCCCCTTGGGCCATGTCTACCTCTATTGAAATTTCTTTAACTTCATTATAAGCTAGATAATTATTAAACAATTCTTATCTACATTCATATATCTACTAAGGTTCCTTTGGTTTCACATCTCAGTCCCCCCTTTTCTAGAAAACAGTAAATTCTTTTACTATATCTAACTCTAGTATTTTAATGCATTGTTTCTTTATTCTCTCAAAATATTTGTTGGACTCAAGTTTTCGTCGCAACTCATTCTTTTTCCATTCACTGTAAGAGTCCCCTGTACTCTTACAGCACCAAATGCCACATTGAACCACTATGCAAAGGACTACAGACAAGAGAATGATCATTATTACAGTGACAAACAATTGTTTCAACCATGTCAAATTTGGCAACCAGGAGGTTAATTTTTCCCATATCTCAGTGAATCCCCATGAAGTGTCATCTTGTGACATTAAATGTAAAAGTTGGGGTTGAGAGATCTGTTTCTATTCATCTCTTTTGGTTAACATAGGTGCAGCAGCGTTCATTAATTACAGTGCACAGGCCCCCTTGCTGAGCAAAGAGCATATCTAGACCTAGTCGATTCTGGAGCACCATTTTTCCTAGGGAAGTGGTTTCTTCCTGGAGGGTCTTTATAGCATCGATTGTGGCATTATTAATAATTTCCATAGTGGCAGAAAGATTTACCAGAGCTTTCTCTAACTCACTAACTCCCAATGATGGAATGAGCCATTGTACAAAACTATGAAAGCTAGTTGGTCTTTGCACTAGGGGATTGCTGGTGTGTTTTTGCCTTATTACTGGTTTCATATAAGTCCGTAAAAAGTTTTGGGAATCATGGTCAGTTAAATTTTTAACCATAATGGTATTAGGAGCTATGGTTCCTACAGCACATTGGCCAGTCCAACCTAGAGGCAGTACTTTATATCCTGTCTG
Source organism: Haliaeetus leucocephalus (assembly GCF_000737465.1). Lineage (NCBI taxonomy): Eukaryota > Metazoa > Chordata > Aves > Accipitriformes > Accipitridae > Haliaeetus > Haliaeetus leucocephalus. The sequence continues at coordinate 429,232 of NW_010972667.1, forward strand.
TCCACAAATCCAATACCATCCTAATCCTACTGGAGTGGGCCATCCTCTGGGTCTAGTAGAATTATGCCCTCTGGTTCTTGCAATCCGGGTTTGATTGGAGTTCCACATGTTTGCGCCACCATACTTAATATATTCAGTACAATTGGGGTAACTTCCAACAAACAACTTGACTGATCCACATTTAGGGTCCGTGTTATTACCTCCAGAATTCTTAGTTGTATTTTTCAGATGGCACCTCTGAACACACGGAACCCTTTGGGTTTCATTCCACAATTCGCTCAAATCTGTTTGCCATTGAATGTTCTCAGGGGGTATTTCAGTGTACTTTGTGAGGGACATGTTATTAAATAATAGCTGCTGCTATCACAGAGGTGTTAGAAAAGACTGTAGCAATTACAGGGTAGCCCCGTCCAAGACCCTTAGGAAAACGTGAACATATCCAGCAATCAGTTTGATTTACTATTTTTGCACTACTCTCATGGAGTTGAACAAACATGTTCCCATCCCATGTTACGCTCCTTGTCCCCAAGGTTGCCCGTATTACTGCGTAAAAACTAAGTGTCCATCAGGTTTTGTGGTGACTTTCCATGGAGTTTTGGGTGTCTTTTTCACTCTGGTGTGATGAATCCAAGCGTTCTGTTCCTTGATTCTGATTGCAGTAAAGGAGGTGAGTAGTACTTGGAATGGTCCTTCCCACTGTGGCTCCAGGGTTTTTTCTGTAAGAAACTTTACATATACATAATCCCCAGGTTGTATATTATGTACAGGTCCATCTAAACCTCTCTCTCGAGTCCCAGCCACATGTTTCCTGATTTTATTGAGCTGTTTACTTAATGCTATCGTGTAAGAGGTCACAATTTCGTCCCCAGCTTGTACAGACACCCCTTTCTGTATTTCCTAGGGTCGTCCATACAAAATTTCAAAGGGGCTCAGTCCTTCCCTCGCCCTTGGTCTTGTTCATCTATGCAGAAGGGCTAAAGGGAGAGACTGAGGCCATGTTAGATTTGCTTCTTGTCCTAATTTTACAATTTGCTGTTTGATTAAGTGGTTCATTTTTCCACTTGACCACTTGACTGGGGGTGATATGGAGTATGAAGTTGCCAATCTATACCCAAATGGTGGCTAATTTGTTGTACTATTTTTGAGACAAAATGTGGTCCTTTGTCAGAGGATATGGTTGCTGGAACCCCAAAACGTGGTATTATCTCTTGCACCAGTATTTTAGTTACCTCCCGAGCTTTAGTCGTTCTTGTTGGGAATGCTTCTGGCCAACCTGAAAAGGTATCAGTTAATAATAGTAAATATCGATACCCCCCTTTTCTTGGAAGTTCTGTAAAATCAATTTGCCATTGTTGTCCAGGCCCATTGCCTTTTCCAATCTGGCCCATTTCTAGTTTGGGGGTATTCTTAGGCTTAGTCTGAAGGCAAAGATCACATTGTTGAGTCACCTGTCTCACTGTGGTATATAAATTTTTAGCCACAATTTCTCTTATTAAATGTTTATACAGAGCCTCTGTCCCCCAATGTCTTTTCCTATGCTCCTCCCACATCAAATGCCACAGTAAGCAAGAGGGAATGATTAGTTTTCCCTGCGGGGTATGAGCCCACCCTTCTTCATTATATGACCCTTCTAAATCTGTAATAAGTTTCTCAACTTCCCTAGTATATTCTGGCTTACCTTTTAGGGAGATTTGTCTATCAGGAATTAAAGCCCCTTCTATTTTTACCTTTGTTCTGGCCACTTCTTTTGCCTCTTTGTCCGCCAGTTCATTCCCTTTTTCCAAATCTGTGCTCACTTTCTGGTGTGCCTTAATATGCATAATCGCTACTTTCTTAGGGAGCTGGCCACCTTCCAGT
>NW_010972667.1:431098-432103 GCF_000737465.1 Haliaeetus leucocephalus
TTGTGCTTCTTCAGTTTCACATGATTAGTGATTGTTGAGTGCTCTAATATATCAAGATCTCTCTGTAAGGCCTCTCTACCCTCAAGGGAATCAACACCTCCTCCTAATTTAGTACTGCTGGCAAACTTACTTAGCGTGCACTCAACTCCTCTGTCCAGCTCATCGATAAAAACTTTGAAGAGAACTGACCCTAAAATGGAGCCCTAGGGAACACCACTAGTAGCCAGCCACCAGCCACATGTTACCCCATTTACTACAACTCTTTGAGCCCAACCCTTCAGCCAATTATTCACCCATTGTATTGTGTACATGTCTAGCTGTATGCTGGACATTTTGTTCAGAAGGATACTGTGAGAGACAGTATCAAAAACTTTGCTAAAATACAAAAATAGCCACATCCACTGTCTTCCCTTTGTCCACTAACCTTGTCAAAGAAGGATATTAAGTTAGTAAGGCATGACTTTCCCTTCATGAACCTGTGTTGGCTACGACTGATGGCTGCATTGTCTTTCAAGGGCTTTTCAATAACTTCTGGAATAATCTGCTCCCTAACTTTACTGGGCACCAAAATAAGACTGACAGGCCTGTAATTACCAGGGTCGTCTTGTTTGCCTTTCTTGAAAATTGGAATAACATTTGCTAGCTTCCAGTTGACTGGGACCTCTCCAGATTCCCAAGACCTTTGATAAATAACTGAGAGAGGTCTCACAATAACACTGGGCAATGCTTTCAGGACCCTGGGACGAATCCTATTGCTCCGGATAGGCTTATGTGCATTCAGTTGTAGCAACAAATCCCATACAAGTTCAAAGTCAGCTGGGAGCTTATCAATCCACCAGTTGCAGGCCTCCAATCCAGGACTCCAGGGGTCCCAGGGCCCATCATTGTGGTTAAAGAAAGAGGCGAAGATGGCATTAAATGTCTCTGTTTTGTCTTCATCCCTGTTTGTGAGCAACTGTATTGGGTCTGGCCAAGATGGAGTTAACTCTCCCCATAGCAGCCCTC
>NW_010972667.1:432426-432895 GCF_000737465.1 Haliaeetus leucocephalus
CTTAGAAAATGTATAATGTGTAACCATAAGAATTCAAGTATTGTTTAAAATCATCTAACCACAGAAGCTTTGACAAAGATTGGTAGCCTTGTAGTGTTTGTTTTAGAAACTGAGGAAACCGTTATGGACACCAGTTTGCTGCTTGGAAACACCTGAGAGGTCAAGAAGCGGATGAGTGAGGAAGACTATGAAAGACCACCAGAGGACTCCTGAAGACCACCAGAGACCTTCACTGCGCCTGCATAAAGGACATTTACATATGCTAATGATTTCACAGAAATCTAATGAATATGCATAACCTTTCTTGGAAATCTAATGAATATGTATGAATAAGTTCAATATAAGGCGTATGATTTTGGTGTTCAGGTGTGCGTGGTTCGTGAGAGGACTCGCCCGCGCACCCGGCTGTTAATAAAGAAGTGTCTGCTTATCTACACTAAATAGGTGTTGATAAGTTCTTTATTCCGAG
>NW_010972667.1:433151-442708 GCF_000737465.1 Haliaeetus leucocephalus
GAGATGGAAGGGCATACATTTTCATCTTGGAGCGACCACTACATGTACTGAAGCCCTGCTTCCCAGGAAGTGGCCAGAGATTGCCTGCTGATGAGAAGTAGAGGATAACACCATTTGTTTTCCTTTGCTTTTGTGTGTGCGACCTTTGCTTTTGCTTTATTAAATTGTCCTTATCTTGACCCATGAGCCTTTTGTTGTATTTTCTCTCCCCTGTCCATCTGAGGAAGGGGAGTGATAGAGCGGCTTTGGTGGGCACCTGGCACCCAGCCAGGGTCAACCTACCACACCAACCTCATCAAGTAACAGAACAATGTTTTCTTTAGTCCTCCTTTTGCTGTTAACAGTCTTGAAAAAGTCTATTTTGCTATCTCTCTGCTACAGTACTGGCCAGCTGCAACACCAGTTGAGCTTTGGCCATATGAATTTTTTCTCTGCAGTGGTGAACAACATCTCTGTAGTCCTCCTGTGTAGTCTGACCTTGTTTTCAAAGTCTATACACATTCTTTTTGCTCCTAAGTTCCAGAAGGAGATGCCTGTTCAGCCAGGCTGGCTTGCTGCCCCACTTGCTTGACCTTTGACACATTGGAATTGCCTGCTCGTGTGCTTTTAAAAGATGGCTATTAAAAAGCGACCAGCTTTTATGGACCACAATACCCTCAAAAGAAAATTCCCAGTGCACCATACTTATTAGTTCTTTGAGCGGCCTAAAGTCTGCTTTTCCAAAATCCAGGGTAGTAGCTCTGCTGACATTTTTTGTCATATTGCCAAAGACTTTAAACTCAACCATTTCATGATCACTGTGGCCAAGACAGCCACCAATCATCACATCACCTATAAGACCATCCCTCTTTTCAAACATCAGATCTAGGAGCCCACCATTCCTAGTCAGGTCCCTTAGCACCTGTATCAAAAAGTTACCTTCAATGTAACTTGTGGTGAGTGGTGTTCCTCAGGGGTCGGTATTGTGACCGGGGCTGTTTAACATCTTTGTTGGCAACATGGACAGTGGGATTGAGTGCATCATCGCCAAGTTTGCTGATGACACCAAGCTGTGTGCTGCAGTGGACTCACTGGAGGGAAGGGATGCCAATCAGAGGGACCTTGACAGGCTGGAGAAGTGGGCCCATGCAAATCTCATGAAGTTCAACAAGGCCAATCACACATGGGCTGGGGTAATCCCAAGCACAAATACAGGCTAGGTAATGAGTAGATTGAGAGTAGCCCTGAGGATAAGGACTAGGGTGCATTGGTTGATGAGAATTTCAACATGACCCAGCAACGAGTGCTTTCAGCCCAGAAAGCCAACTGTATCCTGGGCTGCATCAAAAGAAGCATAATCAGCAGGTTGAGTGAGGTGATTCTACCCCTCTACTCTGCTCTGGTGAGACCCTACCAGCAGTACTGTGTTCAGCTCTGGGGTCCCCAACATAAGAAGGATATGGACTTGTTGGAGTGAGTCCAGAGCAGGGCCACGAAGATGATCATGGGGCTAGAGCACATCTCCTATGAAGACAGGCTGAGGAAGTTGGGATTGCATAGCCTGGAGAAGAGAAGGATCTGGGGAAACCTTACAGCAACCTTCCAGTACCTAAAGGGAGCCTACAAGAAAGCCAGAAAGGGACTTTGTAAAAAGGCACATAGTGATAGGACAAAAGGTAATGGCCTTAAACTGAAAGAAGGTAGATTTAGATTAGATGTAAGGAAGAAGTTCTTTACTGCCAGGGTTGTGAGGCATGGGAACAGGTTGCCCAGAGAGATTGTGGATGCCCCATCCCTGGAATTGTTCCAGGCCAGGCTGGATGGGTCTTTGAGCAACCTGGTCTAGTGGAAGATGTCCCTGCCCATGGCAGGGGGGTTGGAACTAGATACTTTTCAAGGTCTCTTCCAACCCAAACCATTCTATGAATCTATGAAATACCGTCAATTATTGTTGATTGTATTAGTTGCTCTTGCCCTGTGGAGGCATGTCCACCAGGAACTAAATGAATATCAGAATCTTATTTCCTACAGTGCTCAATAAACAGAGAGATGATCTTTACTCACTCTAAACTTGTGCTAGATTGAGGCCAATAATTTGGAAGTAAAAGACTTTGTTATCCTATCATTAATTCCTGAAGCCATGTAATCACTTAGAACTAGTATATATAAGGGTAATTGAAAGTCCCTCACAGATTATCTTTTTGAGTGTCTCTGTGCTGCAAGCAAAATTTGTTGTCAATTTACTATTTGAATCATATCACAACAGAGTAAAAACCCATCAAGGTTTTTAATTATTGTAGGAAGGGGGAAAATTCTGTTATCACTTATGCATTCTGCAAAAAGTTCTAAAATATTCCAGAACTGCTGCTTTACTGACATTTATGAACATATTAGTCCATTTTCCTTTTCAGTTCTGTTTGCTTGCCTTTGAACGATATGGGATTTCTGCATTTTGAATTCCAAAGGTGTCAGTGCTGTGCACACAGCTGAACAGGTGACATGGGTTGCTTAATTATTAAAAAATATAAATGTGAGAGAAAAAAGAAAGGGAATAACAGCAAGGAAGCCCAAAGGAGATATAAAACAACCAGTTTAAAGCAAGCTTGCCATTGGACAAACTCTTTAGATCGTGTTGTTCATTTTTTGCTATGGCAATTTAACTGCAATGTGAAAGACCTAAAAGAATAATAATCTGGAAAAACATATTCAGTGGCCACAGGGTACAAAAGAACTTGAAACAAAGTGATGTAATTACTATGTAAAAGGGTCAATTTTCTTACACTTAAAAAGCAAATAAAGTAAAGCAATTACTACTTTATTATTACTTCAACAGTATGTAGTTACTTCTGCTTTATATATCATTCAAAGGGACCTTTGCATGTAGAAGAAATAAAGCAGTTCACATTAAAGCTAAACATCTGTAGTTATCTGCACAGACTTAAACTTAACAGATTTATTCATAAGAAATTTAGTACACTTTTCCCTGAGAAAGTATTTAAAATTAGTATAATCTAATCCTGTAATCTACTTTGTATAATACATTGTTTTAGTCATAATATACAGCCCATGTTCATTACAAAAAAAATTTTCAGAATTACGATTTGCTTTGTAAGCATAACTCTTCTGCCTCTTCTCCGAGATTGGAACTATAAAGGACCAGAATTTGAGCTGATGCAGAATCTAGTTAGATAGGGACTTTTCCAAAACATGGGGCACTTAGATACAGAGTTTTCAGGCTTTACCCTGTTTTCCAGGCAATTTAACATCATGGTTTCTGCCCCAGAAATTGACTGTATTCTGTTTTACAAAGACCACGCTTGAAACTCATGCTGAGCCATGCTTAACTCTCAGCCATTTTAGACAATATGTTGTAGACTTCATACATTTGTTTGTGATGGCTTTTGTTATCAAATGAGCCAATGAAATGTGGCTAAAGAGGAAGCAGGCAGGAAAGTAAGAAAAACAAGTAAACAGACCCCCCCCCAGCCGTATGAACAGACAAACACTGTGTAAAGAAGAAACATTTCAGAGCTAGTTCTGCTTGCACAGTTGTTAATGCTGAGAAGAAAGAGACCACAGGAATTCTCAAGCATTAGAGAACAGCAAGGCTGCAGGCTAGTCAGAAGGAGACAGGAAGGGCTTTGAAGGGGTCAGAGATTGCCCAGAGATTGCAAGCTGGGGTAATCTGAACAAAGCCAGGGAAATAGGGTAGAGAAGGTAGCAAGAAAAAGGCTATCTTTCTTCCAGCCACAAGCAAGGGTAAACTAAATCATGAGGGATGTTGAAACGGAAATTTTTGGCAAGGCAAAGTTTCAGGAGAAATGAAGATGTAGACACGTGAGTTTCTTACTTTCACCTTCTGCTTGTAATTTTTACACATTTACAGTTGTATATCAAGGGCCTCAAGAATGCTCATGGCCAGATTTATATAACCTCACTTCCTATGAGTAGGTTCACTCCTTTTATCCTTGTGATGGATGCACTTCTCCTGTTTGAACTAGCTGAACTTTGGTCCAGACAGATGCTCACCAAGTAGGCCTAGCCTAAGTTAATCTTATTGTGTGAGGTTGTCAGTGAGAACATAGCTCGAAAACAAACAAAAAAATGGTTTGGCTGGAGACTGGGCTGATAAGTGGCTGAAACTGCATGAACGCAGCAGAAAATCTGACTGTGAATCAACGTCTTTATGCTAAAAATATCTGCAACCATTAGGGCCCGTTGAGCTCTCCCCCTATAACAGCTGGCTGTGCAGCTGGGATCTCCCCTTGAGTAGGGACGCCTCTCAACGTTGGCCCTCAAGGCTGAGAGATCCCTTACCTGATGCCAGACATCAATGGGTTGGTAAGTGACATTTTTTACATGCATGTAACATTTAAGATATGTATAGTAAGCTTACACAATAAGCTTTTTATCCCATACAAACTTTAAGTGTAGTAAATAGTAGAGTATTAACTGCCAATACATCTGTACTTATAAAATATTTTACATACCTAAATTTACTGATTATAACTCTAATTTACTAGATCAGATCTGTCACAGTTAAAGGTCTAACTAGATTTATTTTGCTAGACCTTACAGAGAGCAATATTCACAGAAATGTCAGGATTAGTATACAATGATGTCAGAAGGATCAAAGTTGTCTGAATTTCTTTATAGAGACTAATGTTAGAATATAATCTCAAGAAGAAAAAGTGTAAAATTGTTTTGGTTTTATATGATTTGGATTTCTTCTTAACACATGCTACTTCAGACATTGTAAAAGCTACAGAACACAATCAGTATAATTTGTCTTCTTTCAGTCAAGGAAGCTAAAATGGTACTTGAGAAAGGTTTGACTTAAACATAAGTACAGAAATTGCACTGGACTTATATGAATGTCTAGCTACTATTCCCGGCAGCTTCTCACATTATTGTTGTGGGTTAGCCTTGGGAGTCAGCTGAACTCTCAACCAGCTGCTCACTCACCCCAGAGGGACAGGAGAAGAAAATAGGAAAAGCAGGAGAAAGCAAGGTCATGGGTCAAGATAAAGACAAGGAGATTGTTTACCGATTAGTATCATGCACAAAGCACACTTGAATTGATGAAATGAAATTAATTTGTTGACAATTAAAATAGATTCAGGTAGTGAGAAACAACAACAAAAAAGACAAACATTAAAACACCTTTCTGTCCTTCCCCAGGCTCAACTTCACTCTTCTACACTTATGAATGATGGTGGGGGGTGTGGGCTGTGGGCAGTAAGCAGCAGCTCCTCTCTGCTGCTCCTTCTTTCTCACAGTTTACCTCTGCTCTAGTGTTGGCTCTCCAGTGACTGCAGGTCCTTCAGGAATATTCCTTTCCTCTGGCATAGGGTCCTCCATGGTCTGCAGTATGGATACCTGCTCTACCATGGAGCACCTTGTTCTCTGATCCTGCTGTCCCAGAAGAGTGCTGTTTCTTTTTTTCCCCTCCTTCTTTGCCTGTCCAGCATTTTTTTCCCCTTTCTTAAATACTGTTTCGCAGAGGTGGCACCACTGTGGCTGTGGGGCTCAGCCGTGTCCTGTGGTGGGTCTATTGGAGCTGGCTGGAACTGGCTGTGTCTGGCACAGGGCAGCCCTGGTCTCTCCTCACAGAGTCTGTCCCTGTAGACACCAGCTGCCAGCAGCCAGGCATCTGCACCTTATACGATTATGAAGCACAGGTGCCTTGGAACTAATGGCAGCTTCCCTTTCCTGAGTTTTTCCTATGAAATTCTGTTAGCATCCCATAGTAACCCATGTTCCTGAGTTGCAAACAAGCGGGAATAAAAGCACGCTGCAGTATAGATTAACTACTGAAATTGCATAGAGATCAACAAGTAAAATGTCGTGGGACCCTGATTTGAAGCCACTGTGGGAGTTTGACAGGGTTGTAAGGAGGCAAAAAACCTAAAAAATTGATGGAATTTTCAAATTACAGTCTTTCTAGCAGGATAAGGAAGTGGAGATCTTCATCACCTCTATCCTGAAATGTTAACACAGTGCTTAAAGGACTCACCCAATCTGCCCCACCTTTAAAATTTTTGACCTTTATTGATCTAAAACCCACAATGATGAAAAAGACTTTGTTTTTTCTTAACCTCCTCAAAGAGAACTGAAGACTTACAGGCATAAACTGTTGATCTAATCCTCCTTTAAAATGGAGAAAATACTGTGTACCCTAGCAGCATCTTGATTACTTTATTTGTCCTGGTAAAAAAACAGGCATAAAACAGGTCCCCCCTTCCCCTATGTCATGTCAAATTACTGTATCAATAGCAGTTAAGCATAGATTCTTACTTAGAAGAGATCTGAAGCAGCCCAGGGAGAGAGGCAGCAATGTTCTCTTGAGAGGATACCTATAATATTTGAAACGTTTAAAAAGAGTAAAGTATCTAAAGTGTCTGGCCTGTTGGCTTAGGGACCAACGTGTGCTGGGAGGAATCTCTGGCATGAAGACCACATCAGAATCTCTGTTACATGCACAGTGTCAAAACTTGTTCTCTAGGGCAGGCATCAAGCCATGCTAGTTCTTGTAACCCTTGCCTCTTCCTCAGCTGTGTAATTCACTGAACAGTGCTGACAGAAATCCCAGAGGCAATGGCAATTCTTGTTCTACTGGCTGGTTAAATTGCATTTAGTTTATTTGCAGCTGCTGGAGAACAAGGGTAAACACTGATGCTAACAACTGCAGAAAAGCACCTTGGCTAGTACAAAAACTGCCACCTTTACTCAAACCTGCTAGGGTACGTGTAAGAATAATGTTATTAATTATTGCCTTCAGAGCAATAGAAGTTTCAAATCATAGTTCCATGATGGTACAGGTAATTCAAGCAGAAATATAAGAGTGTAAGAGCCCAAAAGAATCTACACAATAAGTAAATGAGAGAGAAAAGGTAATCTCATCTGTTCTACTGATCAACAGAAACTAAGATTTGTTCAAAACAAAAATAAAAGTGAAAACAAAGTACAGTTCAGGTATGTAAGAAATAGTTAATAATTTTCTAAATATTCAGATTTCAAAAATTAATTTTAAAAAGACCCTCAAGAATGTTGTTATTCTCCCCTCTTCCCAAGCTCCTTTTGAAACTGTAACCTAACAAGCTCTTCTGTAGTTCCATAGTATGGAAATCTGTAGCAGTCATGGTCATGACCTATGAAGGTTACCCGAGGGTGTGTAAAGATCGTGACTGTGGGCTTCCCAGCATTCTGAATACACAAGGACACTGACGTCTGGGTTTCTGAGAATTTCATTATTACAAATTACTAAGAAAGAACTATTAGTAAGAAGAAATATATATACATATATTCACTAAAAGGCACTACAAAATTACCACTAGGAAAGCAAGTCTGTAAGTATATGTATGTTACAACAGTAAAGCAAATATATGTATCTTGCAAGTTATTAACAGAATTCCAGTTAGGGAAGCAAGTGTGCACTTATGAACCTTTACCTGTGCACGTGCCCATAAATATATTGTGTGAGATGTTACCGGTACAACACTCACCAAACAGCTCCCAGCAGTGAGACTAATCGATGGTGGAAGAAGTCTCACTTCAAAGATGATCTGCATCACAGAATCTGGAGTCATCCGGGTGTCCCAGGCAAGGGTCCCCTCTGCCTATGCAGAGAGGCTCTTGCAGAGAAGCTCATTTTGGGTAGGTAGGAAGTTACTTTTTATATCTTTTTTTTGGTGTAGATACATAAGCAGGTGTAGGAAGGTCAGCTAATTGTTGTAGTTTCTTTGTTCTGCACCCATCAAGGTTTCTTTGTCCTATCAACTACTCCCCATCAAGGAGGTTTCCTCTGAGCTTATCAGGGATGTCTCAGGATTCCTGCTAAGGAGATATCCTCTTTGTCAGTATGTTTACGGGGTCTGCTTTGTGGTGGCACCATCAAATTCGCAGATGGTAGAGTTTTAAAGTGTAGGTAAAGAAACCTGAATATCACTCCTCATTTGCTTGAAAATGAAGCAGTGTCAAAACAATAATTTGCTTAGTCAGAAGAATCAGAAGACACTGGTCAAAAAAAGTACCACACAGAATAAATAGAGCTGTTCACCATTCAATAACTAATTGATCAACCATTTCAATCATGCAAATGATCAGGTGGATATTAGCAAGCAAAAAAACCTTTAAAGAACTTGTAAAAAGTATGTTCCACACCTGCCTGTGAGACACAAGCCCTAACTCTAACATGTATGTATGTGCTGTGGTGTGCAGGACCTAAACACTGCACGTGCCTAGACATTTTTACAATAAACAGGTAAGTCAGTCCTGTAAGACACCTTGTGTCATTATCTGAAGATACACAATTGCAAATAACTCACCATAAACCTGTCAGACCACCTACGAAAGTGTACTTGTTTAACCATAGCTCTGACAGCCAACTTTTTACATTCAATGACTAATTGTAACTGCATTTACCCTCCTCTGAGTCTTAGGTTTAGTTATTAGACTACAACACTAAATCAGAGGTAATACTGGGAAGGTTTTATCACTCAACATAGATATATCAGGTGGATTAAAGTGGACTTAACTTTCCCCATCTTGTTGTGTGCTTCTGCACTGTATGGAATCATGTGTTCTTCTGCATCTTGTGACTGCCCCAGAGCTGTGCAACTCTCCTTCCTCTGGGTATCCAGGCCATGCAAGATACAGAGACTCTTATCACATACTTGCAGAATGGTTGAGGTAGGACCTGTGGATTTCACCTGGCTGACCCCCACCCACTCAGGCAGGGTCATCTAGAGCCACTTGCTCAGGACCACATCCAGATGGTTTTGAGTATCTTCATGGGTGGAAACTACACAATTCTGGACAATCTGTGCCAGTGCTTAGTCACCCTCACAGTAAAAAGGTATTCCCTCATGTTCAGCTGGAACCTCCTATGTTTCAGGTTGTGCCTGTTGCCTTTTGTCCCATCACTGGGCACCACTGAAAAGAGCCACACATTGATGAGTCCCCCACCTCCCCGAGTCTTCCCTTCTCTATGCTAAACAGTCGCCTCTCTCCCAGCCTTTTCTTATATGAGAGATGCTACAATCCTTTAACCATCTTAGTGGCACTTTGTAACACTGTATCTACCAGCTGTGGTACTGGGGAGTGCAGAACTAGACAGTACTCCCAGTGTGGCCTCACCAGTGCTGAACAGAGGATCATCTCCCTTGGCCTGCTGGAAACAGTCCTCCTAATGCAGCCCAGGATACCATTAGCTGTTTTTTGTCACAAGGACACATTGCTGGCTTGTGTACAACTTAGTATCCTCCAGGATCCCCAGGTCATTTTCTGCCAAGCTGCTTTCCAGTCGGTTAACCCCAGGATATACTGGTGCCTGGGGTTTTACCTCCCTAGGTGCAGGACTTTGTACTTCTCCTTATTGAACTGAATGAGGGTCTTGTCAAGCCATTTATTTCTCCAGCCTGTCAAGGTCCCTCTGGATGGTGACATGACCATCTATCAGGCTGACGTATATATCTGATACATCATCAGGTATCAGGTGTATCAACCACTCGTCCCAGTTTTGTGTCATCAACAAACTTGCTAAGGGTACACTCTGGCTGTTCAGACAGTGTTCAGAC
>NW_010972667.1:445951-447422 GCF_000737465.1 Haliaeetus leucocephalus
TTGTCTTTCATGAACAAACAGCTGAAAATCTTTAGTTAAATCAGGAAGGCCTAAAGCAGGTGCAGACATTAAAGCGCGTTTTAACTCTGTAAAGGCCATTTGCTGTTTTGGACCCCAAACAAAAGAAGAGTTCTTTTGGGCTTCATACAATGGTTTAGCTATTAGACCATAGTTCATGATCCAAAGATGACACCACCCTGCCATTCCCAAAAACGCTCTAAGTTCATGGATATTTTTCGGCTCAGGTATACTACAAATGGTTTCTTTGCGACCCTTTCCCAATTGTCGCTGCCCTTTTGAAATCTCAAAGCCCAGATATATCACAGTCTGACATGCTATTTGGGCTTTCTTCCTGGATATCTTGTACCCATTTAGTCCCAGAAAGTTCAAGAGGTCAATAGTTACCTGTATGCAGGTAAATCTTTCTTCTATAGCAATCAGTATGTCATCCACATATTGTAGAAGTAAATGTTCAGGCCTCGGTTTGTCCTGTTTCCAGATTTCAAGCTCTTTTGCCAGCTGGTTTCCAAAAATTGTCGGGCTATTTTTAAATCCTTGGGGTAGTCTTGTCCATGTCAACTGCATCTTTCGCCCAGTTTGTGGATTTTCCCATTCAAAAGCAAACAACTTTCTGCTTTCCTTCTCCAAGGGTATGCAAAAGAAAGCATCTTTCAAATCAAGCACTGTAAACCACTGATGAGTCTCCTTTAACGCTGTTAACAACATATAAGGATTTGCTACTACAGGATGTATGTCCTTGGCTATTTGATTCACTGCTCTCAAATCTTGCACTAACCTGTATTCACCCAAGGGCTTTCTGACTGGTAAAATAGGAGTATTATATTCAGATTCACATTCTTCTAAAATTTTATACTCTAAAAATTTATCAATCAATTTCTTCAGCTCCTACCTAACTTCTGGTTTGATTGGGTATTGTTTAATTTTTACTGTTCCTGCATCTTCTTTTAAATCTATTTTTACAGGTGCTGCTAATTTTGATTTACCAGGAATATCTGTTTCCCATACTGTAGGAATCACTGCAAAATCCACCTCCGGTGGAATTTCCTGCTCCTCCACTTTTTCTTGTATCATTAAGATTTCTCCTGTTTTTGACTCAGGTATTTTCAAAAAGAGTTCTCCTTCCTCAAAAACAATTTGTGCATTTAATTTAGATAACAAATCTCTTCCTAACAAGGGTATCGGACATTCTGGTACATACAAAAATTCATGTGTAATTATTTTGTTTCCAAATTCCAAATCCAGAGGTTGCAGGAATGGTCGGTTTTCCTCTTTCCCTGTTGCTCCTATTATATTTGCTGGTTTTGTTCCAATTTTTCCTTTACAAGTATTCAATACCGAAAATGTTGCTCCTGTATCTACTAAAAACTTAACTTCTTTTTCTCCCAGCTTAATTATAAGCAGAGGCTCAGCTGGGTTCCCCTCCGGTCCCCTTCATACATCCAAAACCATC
>NW_010972667.1:449756-450045 GCF_000737465.1 Haliaeetus leucocephalus
CACAATCAGTGAGATTGTAAAGTAGGTTTGTTCATTCAGCGCTGGGCAGCACGGGGGGTAGTCCCACCAAAGTCGTGCACGCCTGACTTGGCAGTTCACTTCAAATTTATACAGTCAAGTGTTACATATACATAGAGTTTTGCAATACGCCTATACATAGGCATGATCTATCCCCACTTCATATTAAAATTAGTTCCAAAAAGTCACAAGGCTGGTCTTGGCTGGTTTTTGGGGTCGACTGCTGCTTCTTATCAGGGACTATCTCCTGCCCCAGCCAGCCTCAACAATG
>NW_010972667.1:450198-475601 GCF_000737465.1 Haliaeetus leucocephalus
ATATCCACTGTTCTCCCCATCTACAAAACCAGTCATTTAATCATAGAAGAGTTTCAGGTTGGTCAAGGGTGACTTCCCCTTTGTTTGCTTAGATATTTCTTAACTCAGAAGTTGTGCCTAAGTAGAGATAGAAGGAGAATATTAATATATCTTCAGGAGTTTTCCCAAGCAGAGAAGAACCCAGTAATGGACATAACACTTTTGATTTTGTTTTTGGTGAAAAGGCAGGGAGAAATCTAGAAACTTTTTCCTCTAAGATTTTTTATTTCAGCAACTCCTTCACTTTAACTTCAATTCCTTAATTTCTGTTCATTAGGATGAGCTGCCTGCACATATTATGTATATATGTGATGTACCACAAAGTGGCTTTTCACATTGTTTCTGCAGGACATGACTGGTGTCCTTCAACAGAAGTGTATCATGGAAAATAAGGTTTGTTTGAGGAAACAAACTGAGCCAGAATTAGAATATGTTTTATGAAAGTCCTACTAAGGTACTATTTCCAATTTTCAGAAAGTCAAATTTAAAGCAAAAGTTTTCAGGGTTTTTTTTGTTTCCACTTTTTGACTATATTTCCTTTAATATTCTTCTTGAACAAAAGGTCAGACTTTTAGGTGGAAAACAGATACTTACCATAAACATTTTCTTACAAAGTCCAGGTTTTTCTACTAAAAAAGCCTTAAACAGAGTAAAATAAAAACCTTTGTTGATTTCCTCTAGCATTAAAATACTCAGTAGGTTCTTAGAAGCCAAATATTTGTAAGCTATTCACCACACATGATGGCTTATACAACATACTAAGTTGATTAACACTTACACACAAGTGTGTGTTATACTATGAACCAGAAGGTTAGGAACAAGAATGACCAGATCAAAAAAGCTCCTATTGTTTACTGGATATTTTCACATTATGATGTAAATAGTTATATAGATAGAAGTACTATTCGTTTGTACATTGCATAATACTGTTTTACCACACTAAACCACAGCTAGGTAATCAGATGCAATAGAAATTACAGGACTATTGATGTGTACTCTCATCTGATGTGTATTGGCGGGCCAGTGCAGAATCTGGACTGTATCTCAACAAAGAATTTCACAGCAGGTATATTGGAATGTATATCATCCACCCTAATTGCAATTAACGCATACGTACAACCTTTTTTAACTTAGTTTAATCACTTTGTTAAGAATATTCTTGCCATTGATTACTGGATATCTTTTGTCACTGTTACCTTAAACAGTTTTCAAAATGCCATTCCTAAATCATAACCTTTTCTCTCCTTTTCTGATCTCACTTTCTGTAAATTGCCTTTCTTTCATCATCTTCAGTTCTTATTTCACTCTTCTAATTGCAGTGTTTCATTGTTGTCACCAAGCAGGTTTCCCTTACCTATCAACCCCTTTTTCTTCATCTCAGCTCAATATGTCTATGAATTACAAAATCTAGGCTCCAGTATAAACGTCCTCTTATACCTCTATACTTCTGCAGGAACAGCTTGATCATGAATCACATTCACCAGTGTTACACAAAAATGACAATGTTTGTGGTGTACAGAGAGTGTCATATTGCTAGAATTTGAGTCAGTGAAAATATATCAGCTGATTTTTAGAAGAAAGGTCCAGTTTGGAGGAAAATTCCTCTTGCAAGCACCTGTCCTGATCCAATATCGGGGAGGGTTCTTAAACGATCACAAGAGCGAGATTAAGACACAAACGAGGTCAGATGCTGTACAACCTTGCAAGTTTTATTTCCTATAACAACTGATAATAGTGACAGGACAGAGGGAAGAAGAAAGAAAAAAGGCAGACCTAAGCAAGAGAATGGAAGAGATGCAGCAAGACTAATTACCACCACCACGAAGCCAGTGACGTCCCGTTGACTTGGTCTAGGTGCAGGTGATGGGGTAAACTCCAAGTTCCATTAGAGAGATGATGCCAAACACTGCTCATCTCTCGAGAGAGGAGTACACACTTCTTTTGTTCTCCCCGGTCCCCATGATTTCTCCGAAGAGCCCTCCCATTTCCACGGATCTCATTGTCATACATGCCACCCCGTGTTCCTCCATGCGCGCATGCCCAGGTGTTCACGGTGGTCCTCTTCACCCGGCTTGCGCACAAGCACAGCTTGGTAGGCTCTGCCAAGGATGTTGTCATTCTAGTTCAGGGTGGATATGGTGGTTTCTTTGGGGACATTTTGTCTCCTCCAGAGCATACTCCTCCACAGCAACAGGATGTTGAGGCTAGGAAATGGTAGTGGTGCAGCAGCAATGTCTAGACAAACACAGTCCAACACAGTCTCTTACAGCACCTTAGCTTTGGAGCAGGCTATCAAAGTACCCCATATTCTCACTCTGTGATTTAAAGCAACACAAACCACAGTAAACACGATCTCTATATCTGGATGGGTGGGGAGGTCTTCTGACAGATTGTAAGGTCTTAGAAAATTGTTTAGTTACCATATATATTTTTTTTGGTTACAGTAGAGTTCAGACCACTGTATTTTTCAAATCTGTAAACAACAGCAACTGCTAAATATTTCAATTACTAGGTGAATGTGGATACGAAAGAAACAATTAAACAAAGTAAACACTTCTTGAAACTACTGTTAGAAAGGAAATCTTCACTTCGTTACATACTAAACAGAGTAATGGAAGTTATGTGTCTTATTTTTCTTCATACACATGAATGTATTTGCTATACTAAAAATTTTGATGCTGGCCAGAAGATATTGCACTCTGATCAGAAGAAAAAATGCTTGTGCTGAAACAAACAGCTGAGATGACAGTCACACCAACACTAGGCAATTCCTGTCTAAACGTGTTGAACAGTGTATTGCTTGCCACTTGGTGATGAAAAGAATGTTACCACTTTGGTGTACTGAAAGGGAAAATTATGGAAATTTAAGTGTGAACAGTGCAAAAGACTATCGAGAGCTGGGGATAAGAGAAAATTTTATGAAGGGCAGAAAAGCACATTGGTATGAAAGTATGGTGTACTTTCAGCACTGTCTCCTTCCTTCCCCACTGCTCTTCTGACCTTTATTCCAGACTTTCTCACATGAGAGGAAGCTGTATCCGTTGACCCATTCTAGTATATAGCATTTTAATCTGATACAAAGCTTGCCAATAATTTTGAAAGAATTTATAGCAACCTTTCCCACTGATCTTTTCTAAATATCTTGAGTATCTGGCCTGTCATGTGAGTGTTGTCATGTAAATACAACATATAAAAAAAAAATAATCATGAGACTGGTCTCTGATTATTTAACAGTATATCACTAGAGATACTTGTACATCTCCTTGATTATTGCTTAATAAAAAGGATGGCTGTGTCTATCTGCAGCTGGATTTGCTTTAAGCTTGCATTATGTCTGTCATTGCAGATGAAGATACCAACAGTTCAGTTCTGAATTAGAGTATTTACCCAGTAAGGCTTTCTTTATTCTTTCTTTTTAATGCAAATGGTCAGAATTGTTTAAGTTGATGTCTGTTTAGACTGAAACAATCTAAAAAAGGTATTATTTGTTCTTGACCTTTAATTAGTTATTTGGGACTTAAAATCCCATTATTAAATAATAAAAGTTGCAACATTTTATGGAAGATCATACAAAGAAACTGAAGACAATACAATACATTTTCTCACTGCCAGGATCAAGGAAACTTTAAGTCTGCTAAAAAATCCAATGTATTTTTGGAAGATGCAAGTAGGGAGACTTCTAATAGGTGTTTACTTGTGAGTGTGTGGAAATCAAACCAAACAATATTATTTCTTTCTAGTTAATTTTTCTTTTAAAAAAAGATACATTTAACATATGTAAGAATTGCATACAGCATGTTACATTTATGCCCAATTAATAATATGCTAAAAAATTCTTGTTTGGATATAAAAAATGCTAACTATATTCAAGGGAATGTACATATCAATTCAAAAGTACTTAAATGATCTGGTTTTTAACACATTTATCAGAGCTTTTCTGATTTTTAGGAATTGCTTTGATCTCCCTTAGTTGACGGGGCAAGATGGCTATATGTGGAGAAGTCTGTTAACATCAACTAACATGGAAATCCTGCCAAACTCAAAGTAAATTGCATATTGCATTGTTGTGTTAGACAATGGCATTTTATATCATTCCTCACTCTTTTAGCCAAAGCCCTCCTGTTAATTTATTTCAGTGATACAGACTAGCAGTCCCCACTAGCAGTGTTATAAAACATTACTCACAAACACATTTGTTATGGAATTGGCAGACAGAGCATTCTTTGCAGTTCAATTCTCCTGTTGATTCATTCCATTAATCATAAATTACTTGATTTGAATGTCAAGATCTAGCAAGACTGTTCTTTTGTCAAGTTGAAATAGTGTTGCAAAGATTGCTATGCATTATAATTCGGCTGGGAGTAAAACATGACCTGTAATTCTTAGCCAAAATTAGACTGGCAGTGTTCCCTTGGTAAACAAAAAGATTTTCAGTTTAGAAATTGATTGCCAGCCTTTCAAGAAAGGCACAACAAATAGCATTTGGAACATGCTCAGGAATACAATTCCAAGTATAACTTTAAGGTAGAAGGATTAAAATACATAAACAGGTAAATTTATAAAGTAGGACCTCCAAGGAAAAAGCTATGATAGAAAGAACTCTAGTTCTTCATTTGCAACAAAGGGAAAGCCTACAGCTGGCTGTGTTAACTTTACAAATAGAAACCCACTCTTGTTTCATTACTTCCTATTAGTGATAATCCCAGCATAGATGTGCATTAATTGTTCCACTGCTGGATTACGTTAGGGAGGGGACAATCTGACAGATACAAAGCTGCTACAGCTCTGTGCTTCCAAGTCCAAGTGGATGTGAGGCCGAGCATGCATTGCTGGTAGGCACATGCACACACATACATGAACACACATGTGCACACACACACATACCTGTGGTGGGTTGACCTTGTCTGGCTGCCAGACCCCCATCCAGCTGCTATCTCACTCCTCCTCCTCACAGGATGGGGACAAAATAAGATCGAAAAAGATCATGAGTTGAGATAAGGACAGGGAGATCACTGACCAATTACCATCATGGACAAACAGACTCAACTTGGGGAAAATTAATATAATTTATTGTCAATTAAAAATAGAGTAGGATGGTAAGAAACAAATAAAAACATAAACCCCACCTCTCCCTTCTTCTTCCCAGGCTCAACTTCACTTCTTACACTGCTACCCCTCTCCCCTGTGTGGCACAGGGGGATGAGGAATGGGGGCTGCGGTCAGTCCGTAACACTGTCTCTGCCACTTCTTCCTCCTCACAATTTTCCTCTGCTCCAGCATGGGGTCCCTCGCATAGGATAAAGTCCTTCAGAAACTGCTCCAGCATGGTTCCTTCCCACAGGTCACTGTTCTTCAAGAACTGCTCCATCATGGCTTCTTTCCATGGGGTACAGTCCTTCAGGAACAGACTGCTTCAGTGTGGGTCCCCCATAGGCCACAGTTTCTGCCAGAAAACCTGCTCCTGCATGGACTCCTCTCCATGGGCTGCAGCTCCTGCCAGGAGCCTGGTCCTGCATGAGCTGTCTGTGGGCTGCAGCTTCCTTGATGGCATGTCCACTTGCTGTGGCATGGCATCGTCCACAGGCTGCAATGTGGATATCTGCTCCAGTGTGATCCTCCACTGCAGGGAAATACCTGCTCCACCATGCCCTTCTCCATGAGCTGCAGAGGAATCTCTGCTCTGGCACCTGGAGCACCTCCTCCCCCCTCCTCCTCCCCCTCTCACCTTGGTTCTTGTATGGCTGTTTCTCTCACATTTCTTACTCCTCTCTCACACTCTGCTGCACAGTGTTTCCCACAATTTCTTAAACAAATTTCCTCAGAGGCACCACCACCTTGCCTGAGGGGCTCAGCTGTGCCCTGTGGTGGGTCTGTTGGAGCTGGCTGTGTCCGGCATGGGGCAGCCCCAGCCTCTCCTCACAAAGGCCACCCCTGCAGCCCCCCACTGCCAGCACCTGGGCACGTAAACTCAATGAACACCTAGAAGCCCTTACCTGACAGCTTCAGGGCATCGAAAGACTTTTGAGGCCACCTTATTATAAAATGACTTGATAAATGTTAATCTCTGTTTTGGTCACCTTGTTTTCCTATTTTTGCAGAACATACAGCTGAAGCCTTCTGGTACTCCATAAATGAAGATAGTCTTTCCCCATTGAGTCTGACCCAGTGTGCTCTTACACTGCTCAATAACCTTGCCTCCAGCCTACAAAACATTACTAAACTGTAAAGAAACAGCCAACATCCCCCTCCCCCCACTCCATGTCAATAAGCTCTGAAAGGTCCTTTCTTGCTGTGCCCTTGCACAGACTGAGTATGAGGGAAAATTGTACTTTATAGTTACTGAGAACCTGAATCGTCACCATGAGTTCCCTGTCCACAACAGTGTGTATCATTTCTACTTCATCTGCATTGGAGACATTGTTTATCATAGTGTAGCTTTGGGGAGTGCCATGGAAATGGGCCACCCAAATGTGAAATACAGTAAATCATTCTTCTGGCTTGGTGCGTGGTACTGAGAAGGACTGTGTACCACAGAAAACATATGGATAGTGCCAAAATGGGCAATTCCAGTTTCCAGGGTGTATCCTCAAAAATGTTTGAGTAATCTGGTTACTGTTAGTTCAGAGGGTCTGTCTTCAGTGTCAGAGAGCAGTCTGACATGCAGACAGACTGTGATGTGTTTAAGAACATGCAACAGTAGTGCAAGTAGCATGGCTGTGCTCGCAGTGGTTTATTGTGTGGCATTCTCTTGTGCTACAGGTGATATCTATAATCCCATGCTCTTCCGCAATATATTTTATGAAACCTCGTCTGTGTGTGAAAAGTATATTTCCCATAAGGGACATTTGGACTAATTTGTTCTGAAAATTCTTTTGTTTTGTTCATCAGTCTGGCAGCCTTATCAGATTGATATATGGAACAGATTTGAGGGCTTTTATTTTTACTGTAAACCTTCCCTGCAGGAGTATTCCACAGGGGCCATGTTGATTTTTGTCCAGTTTTCTTACATGCCCAGTCTTAGAGACAATGTACAATTATACAACCAAGAGAATTCAGTGTCATGGACATTCTTTCATGCTTTTAGTTCTTTCTTTTTCTGCTTCACAAAACACACTGGTAGAGGGAGGACATAGCTACTAAGAAGAGAAGAAACACTCTGCTACAAAAACAACTCTGTGTCTGGGTTTCATGAAACTCTATTATGAAACTTCTTCCCTCAAGCTTCATAATAGTTGTTCACAGTGCTGTTACTGAAAATCTCATTGTTTCTCACCAACAGAATTTTTGAAGCTTGCTTTCTCCATCAAAATGCATTCAATTCCACTGTTTTTGTTTAGCACAATCACCTTGATTCGATGACAGCAACCAGTTTTACTTCATTTTCTATTCTGCCCTCCAGTTCTGCTCCTTCCCTGCTGATACAGAGTCTTTTTCAATTGTTAGTAGTTGAATCATTTCCTTGCTTTCATTTCTGATTTCCTCAGGGAACATTCTTTTACCTACAAGTAGTTTTTCCATTATGGTTTATTCATGGGCTAGGTTAATAGCACTTCCATATGGATATCTACTTTTTCATCCAGAACAAATGTAAAATTTATCCACAAAAATGCGGAGTATTTCAAGTATGCTGGTTCAAAATTAATCCCACATCTTTTCTAGTGTAACATTAATAGACTAAAGATAAAACTAAAAATTAATATTTGCAAGTGTTAATTTCATCTCATGATGCACTCTAAAATACATCTGGAGTATTGTTTTATTCCTGCTAAATATTTAGGAAAAAAATAAAATCATGTGATTGTTCTCAGAATAACTGATTAAAGTATTTATTTATTTTAAAATGTTACTATTTGGAAGATAGAATTTGAAGTTTTGCTTCCTGGAGAAGCTGACAGAAGGTATGCAACAACATACATTTTCTTATGTTTTTTTATTTTGAATATGCCCACTTTTTTTGACTTTTAGGTCATATATTAGACTATGTTTCTGGACAGAAAACATAAACACTCCATTATGTTTCTCTATTTCCAAGCCTTTCTGGGAACATGCAATTATCATTGTTGCATAACTAAATTGGGTTAACCGGTTGCTAAACAGATGCTCTGCAGGAGGACTGCAATGAAGAGGTATAGTGGTTTAATAAGACTCTTATCTGACATGAAGAACAGGCTAGCACAAGAACCATATATGACTTTCTGAAGGAACTGAGTCATATATTTAGTAAAATATTAAAGCTCGTGAACACAATGATCTACCATCTACTTATTTCTATTTACATATGCTTTTCAAATGCCTTCAATTCCATGTATTTCACAGAATCACAGAGTAGTTGAGGCTGGCAGGGATGTCTGGAGATCATCTAGTTCAATCCTTTTACTCAGGTAGTGTCAGCTAGATCAGGTTGTCCCAGACCATGTCCAGTCACATTTTGAATATATCCAACTACAAAAACTCGACAATATCTCTGTGCAATCTGTTCCAGTATTCAACCACTTTCACTGTAATAAAAAGTACTGTTCAGACTGCATTTCCTGTATTTCATTTTGTGCTCATTGCCTCTTGTCCTGTCACTGGTCACCACTGAGGAGAGTCTGACTGTCTTCGTTACTCCCTCCCTTCAGATATTTATAAACATTGGTAAGGTCACGCTCAAGCTTGTCTTCTCCAGGCTGAACAGTGTCAGCTCTCTCAGCTCTCCTTGTATGACAGTTGCTCCAGTCCCTTCATAATTTTTGTGGCCTTCTTCTGGACTCACCTCCAGTATGTCCATTTCTTTCCTGTAGTGAGGGAGCCCAGAATGGGACGTAGCACTCAAGGTGGGTCTCAGCAGTGATAAGCAGAGGTGAAGGATCATTTGTCATGACCTTCTGGTAATGCTGTTCCTCATGCAGCCCAAGATGCAATTTGCCCTCTTTGTTGCAAAGGTGCATTGCTGTCTTATGTTTGCTGTGTCCACTAGGACACCCAGAGCCTTCTCTCCAAAGCTGCTTTCCAGCTGGTTGGCCCCCAGCCTGCACTGGTGCATATGTTTTCCTCTCCATAATCCATAAAAGTATTTCAGAAACAGGAAGAATACTGTTACTGCTTCTGTTTTCCCTCTCAATAATTCCATCCATGAACAAATAACTGCAAAACAAAAAGCTGAGTCTTGCTTATCACGGTAACCCAATCAGATCACTGCCCAGAAGACACAGGGCTCATGAAGTTTGCTACATTTGTAAATAAACAGACAAAATAAACTGAAAGCAGAGCTGACTTTGAAATATTTGCCCTGATAATAAAGTGAAAAGTATTACATCAGTACGAATCAACTTACTTGCTATGCTATTTATTATTCAAAAAGCATAAGCATGCAGAATGTGCTGGGTTAAATCATCCCCTTACCTGAGGAAATTAAACAAGGAATAGCTAAACAGAAACAGATAGATCCATTGTGCTTTTAAATAACTAGAGCTATCTATGCTAGCATTCTCACAGGGCAAGAACTAGGTAAACATTTGGCTAAGGATGAAGCTTCAGTGGATCTTACCACGTATCTGTAGTTAAGCCCATGATGAAACTTGATAAATGGCTTAACATTATGCCTATATTTATCTCACTGAAGTCACATGTTTTAAATAACCCTTATGGTTAAGTGCATAACTGCACTAGAACTGTGTGTTAGTTTTTGTGTAGACAGCAATGGGACTAAATTCTTATGAAGTCTGTTTCTTCTCTTGTACTTTTTGGATGGAGAATCAAGTCACTTTTAACTCCTTGGGAATTAATACATAGAAGCCTGTAAATAAATTATAAATATCATGCAACAAATATTTTTATGTTTTACTCTTTGAATTTTCCCAAATTGTCCTGTACTCAGCTTTATGACATTGAATTGAGGTTCCCAGCTGTGGTTTCTTTAAATTAGCACTAATTGGAATAATGCTGTGACTTGAACTGAAAGGCTAGGTAGTTCCCTGGGGAATGCTGATTGGTGTCTGTGGCAGTGTTGTAATTATCCTACTGCTAGCATTACAATTGCTGTTATGCAATTCCATGCAACGACTGTTGTGTAACTCCATAAACGACCCCATGAGCAGGTGCTGTAGTGCAGTGGTTCTCTTGAAGTTTAGTATATAAGAATAAGGATATATATTGAGGAGACACAAAGATACGACGAATACAATAGAATATAATTTGTTATAAGGGGCCAGTTCTGTTTAATATCTTTATCAATGATCTGGATGTGGGTATCAAGTGCACTCTCAGTCACTTACTTTGCAGATGACACCAAGCTGGGCAGGAATGTTGATCTCCTTGAAGGTACAAAGGCTCTGCAGAGGGACCTGGACAAGCTGGATCGATAGGCTGAGGCCAATTGTATGATGTTCAACAAGGCTAAGTGCCAGGTCCTGCACTTGGGTCATAACAACCCCATGCAACGCTACAGGCTTGGGGAAGAGTGGCTGGAAAGATGCCTGGCGGAAAAGAACCTGGTGGTGTTGGTCAACAGCTGCCTGAATATGAGCCAGCAGTGTGCCCATGTGGCCCAGAAGGCCAATAGCATCCTGGTGTGTATTGGAAATAGTGTGGAAGTGATCATCCCCTGGCACTGCTGAGGCCACACCTCAAATATCGTGTTCAGTTTTGGTCCATTCACTGCAAGAAAGACATTGAGGTGCTGGACCGCATCCAAAAAAAGAGCAATGAAGCTGGTTAAGGGTCTAGAGAACAAGTCCTGTGAGGGAACTGGGGTTGTTTAGCCTGGAGAAAAGGAGGCTGAGGGGAGACCTTATCATTCTCTACAACTACCTGAAAGGAGGTTGGAGCGATGTGGTGTCGGTCTTTTTTCCCAAGCAGCAAGTGATAAGACAAGGGTAAATGGCTTCAGGTTGCTCCAGGGGAGGTTTAGATCAGATATTAGGAAAAATTTCTTCACTTAAATGTTCTCTACATTGGAACAGGTTGCCCAGGGAAGTGGTTGAGTCACCGTCCCTGGAGGTGTTTAAAAAATGTGTAGATGTGGCACTTAGGGACCTGGTTCAGTGGTGGACTTGGCAGTGTTAAATTTATGGTTGGAGTCAATGATCTTAAAGGTTTTTTCTAACCTAAATGATTCTATGATTCTATGATTCCATAACAGCAGTCTCAGTACTCTGGCTGTTTTTTTTGAAGCATCAGAGTTTTGTTGTACTGTCTAATTCAAACTTCTAAAACACACTTGAGCATAAGTAGGCAAAATCATAATCCCACTGAAGTCAGGGGCACAACTCCTACAATGAGGGAGGAATTAAGATTTTCTGAAATTACTCATGATTCAATTTCTTTTTCTTCAAACTTCATCCCTTAATTATGAATGTGTAACTTAGTAGAAATAAGAAATCTATTAATCAGAAATTTTGATTTAAATTTTCCTATTAGAAAATGGCAGTTTACCTTCTCCAAAAGTTTTCTTCAAATGAATAAATATTGATTCATTTATGACATGGCTTGTTTTGCACTCAAAAACTATCATAAATAGACTCCTACCTTTCATCAACCTAGCTGTACATCAGAAAACCAGAAGCAATAGAGAACAAAAGATCTGTCCCCTAGCTATGTGATTCAGAACACAGAGTTGAGTAAGACCACCCTAACTCAATCAGAAGTCTGGGGTTTTTTTCTTATTTCATTCCTACTGGAAGTGCTCAGCTCTGTAGAATATTAGACATTTCAGGATTGACAAAGACAGAATAACAGTGTTTTATAAGGTTGAAGCTCTTTCATGAGGTGGGATCTAAGCTCAAGTCCTGGTCTTCATTCAGTGCAGAAATTGTGAATACCAATTTTCTCATTTCCCCTGAATCCTGACTGAATGTGCTAATCAGAACTAAGAGCTACAGTGGAAGAGCAGACAGGCTCTTAGAGAAAAACTTCATAAGGTCTGAAATATCAGGTCTCAAACATATCCATACACAAATTAGACATTTCTGGAAATCATGAAAATTCACACAGGACTGGGAAAATATTTTTACCCAATTCAAAATGCAAGATTCAATTTTGTGGGAAAAATATAAATGGAATAGCTGTATGTAACTGAGGGGAAAATTATATTCTTTACATTGCAGTAAAAATTTGAGGTATTAAGTGCACAAATTCTGTGTACTTGTAAGCTTGGAGAGATATGAAGTGTGTTGTGAAATGGACTAATCTGTCAGGCCTATGATTTTCACCAAGTTATATGAATTGGTGACTACTAGTACTTCAAATTGTTATTTCATTATTTTTGTTATTTAAATTATAGGAAATTGTAGCGTTCGCCGCATATCAAGGTGCCACGATTAGATCACTGATCACCCCCCAGACCAGGGAAAGAGACAGATAACACACACAGTGTGAGCGCCAACTTCCCCCTTTTATTGCGCAGTCAATTCCTTTTATACTAACAAGGGTAGGTGGGATTACAGACACATCATAAGGCTGCGACTAACCCTCTAACTTTCCGTGACATCGCGAGATCTTCCGAACGCCGAACCCTACAGGAAATGACCTTAAAAACATTAACTGGAACTGAATGATCTATTTTCTTTGACAGGAATAATAATGATGATGAATATTTCATATAGGGCCTCTGTATGCTGAAGAAGCCCAGCAAAAGAGAAGAATAAATAAGAAGAAAACCCAGACTTGTTAACAGATTTTGGGTGTGACATACACAGATTTGTCAGAACAAGATGCCTATACACATGCAAAGTTTGAGGCTCAAATGACAAGTATTTCATTAGGCACAATTCATACCCAGGAACACATGATGATATTTTCTGGCTGAAAATATGCAATCATTAGTTAGAAATAAAATGACACCATGGTATTACAAAATTACCTCTGTAAAAAGAACAGATGACTACTAGATATGGTGACATTCCTTTTGTTTTTTTTTAAAGTTTAAAAAGGTTTACTGTTAATTTGCAAGATACAGCAGAAGCATTAAATCATATGGCACACTAAATAATTTCTAACGGCATTATCTGGCCTATTTTAAATCTGACTAGAATTTGGCCAACAGGACAAAATGGCTCTATTATGGTGAACATGTAACTACAGGATCTCTTGTAGAAAGTGTACCAGGCAAAAGTAAGTTAATCCTGAAACCAAATGAAAAGGAAACAGAAGGAATTTTGACATTGACTTTTACCAAGTTGAGATTTCACCCTGGGAACATTATAGCTTCATCATGTTTTTTTCCATGTTTTGGATGGGAAAAAATCTCTGATTTCCTTCCCGTGTTTTTTCCCTTTTCTGTAGATATTCAGCTGCAAGACTCCTCATATTTTGCTACCATCATTTGAACAGTTTCTTATTTGGAAGCAGTTAATTCCCAGAATTTCTGGCAACTTTACAAATCACAGTTTCATACAGCCAGCTTGCATGTTGTGTATTGAAGATACAAACCTCCTTTAACATAAAAAATAACTTATTATAATATTCAGATACCCTCAGAAATAGTATTGTTTCTCCTTCAGATGTTTTAGCAGTGACTTTAATGAGAGGAAGGCCATTTTGGGACTTTCTGAGTATTGCAACAAAAAGTATAAAATTTCTCCTGAGTAGAGCTAAAAAAAGTTCTGTTACTCTTTACTTGATCAAGTTTATCGTTATGATAAAGAACATGTCACCTTTATACTACATCACAAAACCAAAATATTTTGCATGTATAGAAGATACACATTGCATGTATAGACATAATACGTTATAAGACAAAGGAAAACATTGAAATTTATTTCTATTCTGTTTTCATGATCAGATTGTATGATATAGGGATTCTGAATATCTTGCACACATTAGTTCATCTATAAAATTGTTCTTCATATATACACAAAATATATTTATTTTAGATGGCAGAACTTTATAAGTACTTTTTTTTTCAGCAAAGTTTTCAATTTGTGATGAAAAGTGAAATAATGTCATGCAACAAATCCCATATGCTCCAATATCTTCCACTCTAGGCAACCATATTATATCCATCCAACAGTAATCCATCTATATGCTGTACTGGTCATCCACTCAACAAAGAAAAGACCAGAAATGAGAAGACAACTTCCCCATTGTTGTGGTTTAACGCCAGCCAGTAACTAAGCCCCACGCAGCTGATCACTCACTCCCCCCCACCCCCCACCCAGTGGGATGGCGGAGAAAATCAGGAAAAGAAGTAAAACTCATGGGTTGAGATAAGAATGGTTTAATAGAACAGAAAAGAAGAAGCTAATAATGATAATGATAACACTAATAAAATGACATCAGTAATAATAAAAGGATTGGAATGTACAAATGATGCACAGTGCAATTGCTCACCACCCGCTGATCAACACCCAGCTAGTCCCCCAGCGGTGATCCCCCGCCCCCACTCCCCCCCCAGTTTATATACTAGATGTGACGTCACATGGTATGGAATACATCATTGGCCAGTTTGGGTCAGCTGCCCTGGCTGTGTCCTGTGCCAACTTCTTGTGCCCCTCCAGCTTTCTTGCTGGCTGGGCATGAGAAGCTGAGAAATCCTCGACTTTAGACTAAACATTACTTAGCAACAACTGAAAACATCAGTGTTATCAACATTCTCCGCATACTGAACTCAAAACATAGCACTGTACCAGCTACTAGGAAGACAATTAACTCTATCCCAGCTGAAACCAGGACACCCATCAATCTATTTTCCCAGAAAAGCTTCTTTTCAACAACCTTAGAGATAGAAAAAAAAAGGATTTTTCAGTATGCAGCATCTATTGAACTAAAAGAAAGTTACAGTATCAAAAATATGAAAGGGAAAATATGTCTGTCCTGCAGCTGTCTGTCATTCTATATCTTTCTCATCAGGTAGTAGACTCCTACCAATGTATTCATCTATTCTTTCAACTCTTCAATGTTTATCACGATGATACAGACTCAACAGGTTATTTATACTGCAAATATAAAATATTAAAATGTTAAATCTTCTACCTACACGTAATGAGATTAGATTGGGCAACAAAGGAGTTCATGAAAATTTGGAAAATATTTTAATAAATGAATTCTAATAATTGTTCACAAAGTGTTTCCCACCAATACTCCTCTGCAAATATCTGACATTTATTGTTCACAATTTGAGGTGTGCCCTTATTCACCTATTTCATATGAGGTTGGTTCACTTTATTATGAGCTGAATTTCACTTAGTTAATTTTCAGTTTCTTTAGGAACTGCTATGTGTGTGTGTTAACAAGTCCCATTTATTTGCCCAAGGTATAAACTAGAGAAGAAACTTTATAGGAAGTGAAATTTTAATTAGACTTCTACTAATAAAAGAAATATAACATAGTGTGTGCATAAACATATAATTTTATTGCATTATGAATTCTTCCCATCCTCTGATCAAAGGCAGTTGCAGTCTAATATGCCTACTGTGAAGTGTTCTGTTGATCATCTGTGACTTGTGAGGCATGAATGTGTTCTGTGCCAGCTGAATATAATGAAGTATGTAAAGAGATAAAGAACCTTCTTCCTATGTTTCCTCCCTCGTAAATCCACAGAAATAGAGTGCTGGCAGTATGTCACTATTACTGGCTACTGCACTTTGAAAATTTCCACATGGAAAATTTGAAAGGAGTCTTATGGCAGGTCATGTTAAAAATCTAGAAGTTCTGTTACTCATCCTCCACAACTCAGAAAGCCTCAGCATGACAGGAGAATGAAAAGTTGGAACAAATTAAATTTGAGTATACAGAAATATTCAGCCAGTTTTGCAAACTGACCTGGAGAGAAAGGCTGGTATACTCTGTGGCTACAAAGTGAAGATATAAAGATTCTGTACTTATGGAACTTCCACTGCTTGAAGAATGAGTACAGTATGTTGGAGATACAGTGTCCTGGGATTTGATTTTCTCATCAGTAGTCTCTGTAATTCCTCATTCTAACCAGCTAAGCGCAAGTGGTATTGGATGGAAGAGGGATGGGAGTTCAGAAGACATGCATCACATATTAGGTGAATACTCTTCATTTGACCATCTCTGAAATGCTCGGAAAATGTTTGAAAAAATTATCAGCACTGAAGTTAAATAGTTCATCTGGAAATAAACACTGTCTAAAAAGCAGTGGTGAAAATCCAGTTCTGGCAGAACTGGTAAGGGTCCGTTTCATGTTGCTAGTATCAATTTTCTTCATAGTTTCCCCCTATTACACTAACTCACCATTCTCTTTAATGACTCTTGTAAAAGGGGAAAATAGGCAGACTTCAATGTTACAGCAATCAAACAGTGTGTCAAGGAAGCTCCCAGTGAAATTGGACTCCCCATAAGCTAACAGAAATTGATATTTATTTTCTCAATAAATGAGATATTGCCTGAATATTTGAGTGTTATATGGTATTAACTGCAAAATGAATGTATAGGATAGCATGGTCAAAAAGCCTTTTGTAACAGAGATTACTCAAAATAAGGATTTTATATCATATTTAAATACATTCTTACTATTGCATTCATCATTTCTGCATGCAGCTGGTTATGACCGCTATATAAAGAATAGCTATATGCAGATGAACAGCCAAAATTATGTATTCAGCAGGTCATCTCTGTGTGCAAATTCACCCTTTTTAAAGAGTATGAGAGCAGTAATTTCTAGTGCAATTTAAACGCACACTTTAATTATTCATCTTTCCACTGTTCATGAAAGATCAGGTTCAGAACTCAGTCCTTTATCACTGATAAACATCTGCTAGGACTGAAAGCTAGGGTTCCTTGCTGTGCTGGTTTTATTAGGGATAGAGTTAAATTTCTTCATAGTAGCTTGTATGGTGCTATGTTTTGGACTTCTGATGAAACCAATGTTGATAACACAGGGATATTTTAGTTATTGCTGAACAGTGCTTAAACAGAATCAAGGCCTTTCCTGCTTCTCATACTGCCCCAACCAGTGGGCAAGCTGAGGGGTGCACAAGAAGTTGGGAGGGGACACAGGCAGGATAGCAGACCCCAACTGACCAAAGGGATATCCCAGACCATATGGCGTTATGCTCAGCATTTAAAGCTGGGGAAGAAGGAAGAGGAGGATGTTTGGAGTTATGGTATTTGTCTTCCCAAGTAACCGTTACGTGTAATAAAGCCCTGCTTTCCTGAAGATGGCTGAACACCTGCCTGTCAAGGGCATGTAGTGAATTAATTCCTTGTTTTGCTTTGTTTATGTGTGCAGCTTTTGCTTTCTGTATTAAACTGTTTTTACCTCAATCCACATGTTTTCTCACTTTTACACTTCTGACCCTCTCCCCCATCAGACCAGGGGCGAGTGAGTGATCATGTGTGGTGCTTAGCTACCCACCTGGGTTAAACCACAACACTTGTTTATGAGCTAAGTGAATAGTTTCCACTCACTTAAAAGTGGAACCCAGGTTTTAAAAAATGTGATCAATTACGTTGCTCCTACACAGTAATTCTGTGAGGAGAACCCTACTCCAGAGTACTTCTGGGCACAAGTCACCTATATGTCTTGTCCCAGATCCTATTAAATCTACTGCTATTTGGCTGAAATACAAATCTCCTCTCACTAATCGAATGCTTTAGTCTAATTGTAACAAGTCTGAAATTCAGAACGAAGTTTTCAGAACACAATGGTCTTCAGCCATGTCCGCCTGCCACTTTGAAGAATGTTTCAATTTCTCTTTACTGCTGAGTATATCAATATACCAGATCATTGTCATTCTCTTAGTGCAATAAGAATATGATAAATAAGTGTTCCATTTAGCTCTCCTACAGTTTGATTTACTCTAACAAAAGTGGCAAAAAACGTACTCCCATTTTAAAGTGAGCAACAGCAGCTGTGCAGGATTAGCAGGGAAGATTCCAAACAAGGATTCTTTTAATGCTGTATGTTAGGGAGATCTGAAATGAAATACAGATTGAGAAACAAGTTCAGGACTTCATATTCCTTTGAACATTAAGAACAAATGTTAAAACTAAAAAAGCCTTTTATTACATGATAACAAATCTGATTGCAAAATGAAAACCCAGTCTCTACTGCATTTCAAAGACTTTTATATTGCTGTGCTTCCATAACTAGTGTTTACTTAGAAAAGAGAGCTATGTTTTAAGTGTCAGGATTGTGTGTCATGTGGGAATGGAGAGACCTCATCATGTGCAACAGAAAGGCAGAAATATATAACCTTGTCAGGGGATTGGCTTGGATTTCAAGGAGCAGGAGAGTGACCTTTGATTGCTCCTTGCATTATGTGGAACAGAATTACTAGAGCTATGTGAATATGACTGAACATGAAGTGAATTTAAGCCTGGTTGTTTTGTAAAAACTTAGGAGGATATGTATAGAGGACAATACAGCTTCTGGAGGCTTTTCTTTTTTTTTTTTTTCTTTTCTGTATTTTGAAATATTCTGTGAATTCACCCTCATCAGGTGCACATTTACAGTAGATAGTAAATAAGCTGGCTATTAATTCCATACAAGAAATTTTATTACTGTTTTATATTCTAGAAATAGCAAAAAAGGAGAAAAAGATAGGTGAAATTTGCAGTTTCTGTTCAAAATGTGTGATGGTCTTAGCTTATTCTTCTGCAAACTGAAAGTTTTGCAGAAAAGTGCCTGGATCAAGCTTGTTATAACTTGCCTTTCAACAGACTTTAACCTGTAATTAATCAGGAGTGAGGGCTATAATCAGAATACTGCACTTAGGTATTATAATACACTGAGATAATACAAGTTTACCATACTTTCACTTTCAATAACCTTTCTACCTTTGACCCCTAGACCTTGCTCCATTTCTCCTACTTGTCCTCCTGCATCAGTTTTTGAATTTACTTAATGAAAGACTATCTAAAAACTTATTTTTAAGAATACTACTTTTAATGGGGTACAGGTTATCTGATATAGACCATACAGATGAAAAAAAGGAGAAATACAGCAACTAAATGAACATTGATTGTTGCTCCAGTTTTTTAATATTTAGTTACATTAACTAACATTAATGTTTTTTGGACACTGCAATTTAGACATAAACTATTAGTTTAGCCAGTAATATGACTTTCAAAATCAGTCTCATTGTTAAAGCTAACACAGACTTCTAATTGCTTGATATAATCAAATGATTAGAAATAAGAAGCCTAAAGAAATATTTCCAAAACAATTCAAAAGAGTGTATGCAAAAATGTGCTTTTGTATTTTTCTGAGAAAAATTCACTGAATACTTTTCTGAACAGTAATAGACTTCAACACATGGTTTACTCTGGTGAAACGCTTTGGTGCATCAAGACAAACACTTAGGTGGCCCAGTTTTACCTATTAGATACCATCAGATAAGAATTTGATCCATGACTCAAGAATATCCTTCAACTTTGACTCATCTTTCAAAAATCAATTTAGCTGTCTTTTAGCTTGTATGGTTTCAAAATTGATGTATATGCCTAGAGAGTTTGATAAGTTTATTTTTACAAATTGAGGTGTAAATAATGAATAGATATTCCTTTCTATGGTTTCTTTTATTTTCTTCAGTCAGTTTGAATTGAGTGGCTTACATCAGTACAATCACACTGCTGAGAAAAACATGGAATGTTTTCTTTTTTAAATTATGAAAGCAGCTATTTCACTGCAGCAGCTTCTTTGAAAAAAAAAAGACCAAATTTCTCCAGTGGTGTACACTCAGCTCATATTTTGTGTGTGTAACTGTTCCCTGATATGCCAATTCCTGATGAGCTCATTAGCAGAATTAGCTTCTAATGGTATGTATATTCCTATTACTGCATGAACATGTTCACTATTACAGACAGCATTTTTCCTGTCATCAATATGACAACATAGAATTCCACAATAGTATTGACTTTCTAAGTAACTGCTGTGTTCATTGCAGATCCAGCTTAAAGATTCTACCCTTTCTGATTTTCAGCTCTGTTCTTTCCTCTTCCCATCTGATTTTCCTCCCCACATCTACTGTAATTTTGGTTGCCTAAGCCTCCACACTTAAAAAGAATAAACAACAGAAAATAAAACCTGGTTTTGGAGGCTTTAAAACATCTGAATTTTTAACAGACACAATTTAGAACACAGTCACATGAAGAATTGAATTGGTAAAACTAGAAAGTTGATGCCCTTTAATCTGAGAGGAGTGAGTGGCTGCTGGCTAGGAAAAATGCAGCAAATGCCCTTTGTTTGGATCTGCAAGTTACTGAACAGAAAGAAAGAATATTTCAAGTACAGTTAGCTTGCTACACTGGTTTTGTGTGAATCCGAGATCAATGAAGAATGGTGTTTATTCCTGCAAAGAGTAATAACTGACCTTGCTTCTTTCTCGTTTTTGCAATGGGTGCCATAATACAGATAGGATTAACTCAGTAAAATCCTGAGTGAAATAGAGAAGGTAAATTAGGAAGCTATTGTTTAATTCCTCTTATAAAATAGGTAGCAGAGACACTGTTAGCAGGTGGCAGACTGGAACAAAAAGAAAGAAACAGTTACTCACACAATATGGAATTTGGCTGCAAATTTTTTTTAATATAAGTTGTATTGTTTAGGGTTATAGGAGTTCAGAAAGAATCTTGGCAAATTCATGAGAAAATAAGTCTTTAAAAGCTATCGCATACCAGGATATTATCTTCTGGCTCATGAAGTTCCTAAATTGCAGACTGATGGAAGTTGGGAAAGTTTACTAAGTATTACTATATGCTCACTCTATTCCTATATTCTTACCAAGGGATACCATCCTGGGCACTAATAGAGAGATTATAGGGCGAGGTGGACCCTTTGTCTAGCTCTGTTTTCATGTATATGGCTGTTTTGCCTCCTGTTTTTCTTATCAATATTACTGTCTCAGTCACTCTAAATAACTTTACTAAGCAGTGATAAGTCCTATTCCTCTTCTCTGTAATGATCTCAGCATCCTCTGTTGCACACAAACCTAGTTACTTAGCAACAAACAAAATTGAGGACATCTTTCCAAGTATAGTAAGAACTTCACATATTCACAGGGCCTGGATTTAAAACTCAACAAAATTGATTTCTATAGTTTGAGTACAGACGCTGTGAATTTAAAATGTTCCATGAAGAATAAAGGGGACTAGAAATAATGCCTATCATTCCTGGATTTTGAGTATGCAATCCCTGTTTATCTGTTTATTACATGCCTGTGACAGGCAAGTGCAAGTGAGTGCTGGTATCCACCTGTTCCACTATTTTTTTTCTTTAGAATTATTTG
The DNA here is from genome assembly GCF_000737465.1 of Haliaeetus leucocephalus. NCBI lineage: Eukaryota > Metazoa > Chordata > Aves > Accipitriformes > Accipitridae > Haliaeetus > Haliaeetus leucocephalus. The sequence goes on from NW_010972667.1 coordinate 471,411, forward strand.
TTCAGAGACACCATTGTGCTTCTGAAAAAAGTTCAGGAGAAGACATGAGAGTATCTGTAGTAAAACAATCAAATTGCCTTGAACATCTTTTTTTATTATTGCATTGATCTTTGGGTCATGAAATCACCAAACAAATAAACATTCATCAACTGCTCAGTCTCTGTAATATAAACAATTATGTTACAAAAATTATAAAACGTTTAATGTTCAGATCTAGAGTAGCTATGAACAACTGAATCATGACCACTAATTTAAACAGGGAAAAATCAACATCAGTGAACCTCGTAACAAGCTGCCATTGACTTCAGCAAAGAAAGGATTTCACTCAGAGACCTGAGATACTGTAATGTGTTTTTCTTATGGGCTGTTTGCTGTTCAAACTGTAATGCAATGTTAACTTTTAACAGCAATATAACTGTGGAAGTAAATATGCTGATATGTTTGACAAGAAATTTTTCTAGCAAAAATTATAACTTGACACATTAACCTATGTGGTTGAGATACTCTGAGAAAATTAATATCATTTATATTCACACTTCCAACTCTAATAGAAAGCATTGTGTAATAGTTATCTGACAATATAAAATTCAGTTGAAAAAATTATGTCAGAATGTTTTACATTCACATTTTCAATGATTTCTATATGTTTACATAAGAATAGTTTTTTGTCTATGTATTCTTGTACAAATGTTTACCTGCCTTTGGACTGAAATATGTGTAAATGTAGTTTATATCAATAGTATCCTGCAATCACAAAACCCAGCAAGTCTTCTTTATTTAAAGATATGAAAGGGAAATAATGAAACAAACAAACAAACAAATCCCAAACTGTTGGTGTTCTTCAGGTTCTGTTTAGCTTAATTTTAATTCATGTCAAGATATCAGGTTTCTCAGTTGGGTAAATTGGAGATTTCCTCAATATGGCCTACTAGTTACAGAGTCCAGTAGTGCATGAAGAGACTTGCACTGTAGTCCCAGATGTGCCTTCCTAGATTTACTTAATTTACTTCATTTCCTTCTGCTCCATTTTTGCATTCATCTTTTGTCTGTCTTACCTACTTCAGTAACAAACCCTTCAGATCACAGTGGATCACTTAGCATGTGACTGTACATTGTAGCCAATCAGGGTTTGAATTTATATGGAACACAACTGCTGAAGAGTAAGAAGGGAAATTTTGTGTTTTAAATGCCATTTACTCTTTTGAGCTTACTCTGGTATTGCCTACTGACTTTCACTGAATAACAATGGGTACACACAGTGTCTTGCTATTTCTTTCCTAAAAAAGCATTTGGTGACAGAAAGGAGTTTAAAAAGCTTGAGAAAAAACTGTGTATGGAGATATTGTATGTGTAGCAAGAGTATTAACCCTAGGTACTTTTCCATTCTTGCTTAATGAGAAATGGTTCCACCTTGTACAGAGATACTTCCTTCATAGTATTCCTTTGTAGGAATCAAAATAAATTGTTTGTGTACATTGAGAACATTGTAACTGTACATTGTGTATAGTGTCCATTTGCCTCAGGTTCTGGCTGTGTTTATTTCTTGGTTAGTGTTTCTCATGAGACGCAGTCTGACTTCTCCACTGAAACATGCAAATAACCCAAATCTATCTGCTGAGCTCAGTTCTGCAGCAGGAGACTTTCATAATAAAAGAAAAATATTCCATGAGAATATGAATCCAGTGGATAGCAATCCTGTTAGATATCTTCATTTATTTATGAAGCCTGTCCACCTTGGCCATACAAATTTCATGTAGAAATAAGCTGGACGTGGCAAGGTAAGTCAGAATGTGTCCTGGGTGGAGCATGCTTTGACACCTGTTGAGCTTCAGATGGCCATTGTCAACAATAATTCCAAGAACCTGTCTAAGCTACTGTGTCCCACCAGACAACAGTGATGCAATTGATCTTGTTGGATAAGCCACTGAGCAAAAGATGTTTTTTACCAGTGATTTAATTTTTCAGGAAAGTTGATTTCTCCTATATTAAAATTTTAGCAACCAAAAGGAAATAACACCTTCTAATTGAAGAAAAGCTTATATTGGTTGTACTGTCTTCTAACCATTGAAATACTTTCATTTTAATTTATTTTTCCTCACTTACATTAAAAAAAAATCTTGGAAAAATTTACCTTTCTGCTCAGAAGGTCTGTTTTGACCAATACTTATTTCACTGAAAAATGAATTGTGAACCAAAAATTTATGCCAACTCATCTTCAATCAAAAATAGAGAGTGGAACTTGGAGGAAAGCTTAATGATGAACAGGATTGGTGTTCAATCTAGGTTTGGCAATGTAGCTATTGCAAAGATCTGGAATTATGTGTTGCACAAGGAAAACAGTCTGTGGTGTAAAACAAGCATAAGATAACTTTGTTCTTAAAAAACTCTAAGAATATGCTATTTTTTCTTAAGAACACTTTACTGGCAGTTTATTTCTGCATTAGTAAAGATACATTGAACATTGTTTAGCCATCCATGGATTTCCCATTTGAATGATTCTTTTAGGTGCCATTGCTGTTTGCATAGATGAAATTTCACAAGAAAACAAAACTTATATCCTTTAAAATCTTTCATGACCTACTAATCCATCCCTAGATGTGTTTTCAGTCTCAGGAATTACTAATAGAAATAACCTAAAATCTAAACAAGTCCATGGAACTTGCTGTTTCAGCTCTTAGACTTTATGGTTAATCTCCAATTAGGTGAGGAAAAACCCCCACACCTTTGAGAAAGAATCTCATTTTTTTGATGAGCAACCATGACTACTCAGCAATCTGTTGCAGGCACAAACAGATCAAACCCTTTCCTGCCGCTAGGGAATAGAGATGAAGCTGAAAAAATTAAAAGATAATTTAATGACCTATCCTCCAACAGATAGTGTGTGGTGTGCGCATGATGAATGATATGTTTTGGATGGTTTTTTTTGTTTTTTATTCCTAACAAGCTTTATTCAATAAAGAACCTGGCGGTTCTTTTTTTCTAACTCTTGTAGCATTTTCCAGGTATTTTTCAAAATAATATGAAATTATTAGCTTTGGCTGAAACATAATGAAACTTCAGCAAAATGTCAGTAACTCCAACATATCTGACCAAATTACATATTCATTGTGGCTGATTTAACCTGATTGTTTCTACTGTCACTCCAGTTTTGTGAAGTGCCTTATCAACAAATAGCATTTTATTACACAAAATCAAAATAATGAACTGATCTATGTATTTTTTTATATATCCAGCAGCACACTCTCTGCAAGATAAGGGAAGAGAAAATAATAATTTCAGCATTTGAAAGAGTCCAAATTTTCTTTCCCTTGTCATATCTTTTGATGTGTGAACTCAACCGAAATTCTGATTACCATGAATTGTTTCACTAAAAATAGTGTCCTTACACTGGATTTAAAACCATTCTTTTACTTTGCAAAGAAATTATTGATTAAAAGAACTAAATCAGCTGCTATTTTTCTGTGCCTACAAATTTTTAATTAACTAAGCAATGTTGCCATTTGACTTTCTAGCATAAGTAAGCAGATGGACAAGATTAAAGAGGCATGTTCTGTCTTCAAACATGTCACAGAGTGGCTGTGGAGCTGTGCGACAAGTATTACTGCAACAGTGAAGTTGCTGTAGCTCCCATGACATTGCTTTTATGACAGGAAAGGACTGGCTCAAAAATGCTAGTCTTGCTTGTAGGATCTTGTAGACCAGGAATGTATATGATGATCCCTTGTATTGCCACTGGCTGAACATGCTTGCAGTGCAATTTGGCTTAATGCAGCAAAGCAGAAAAGTGTTTTTGGCTTTTAAAATACACCCGATAAGTAGCATGTTCAGGTCATAAGCCCTTGGTTGTCCACCCACTCAAGAAAATTGGTTCTCCCCAGAAAAGGAGTTTGCCACAAGTATGATAGGAAAGGTCAGGTGGGACCTGACTTACTTTATAAGACACAGAATAGCAGTGCTGATAACTTTTGTTCTTTTCCATCTCCTTTCCACTTACATACATTGTTTATGTTAACATGGAAAAAGCCACTGCAGAACTGGCTGCCATGCATAGTAAGGGCTACAGCAGATAAGAGCTCCTTGAACCTAGAATTCTTGCTGCCAGTTCACCACATTATGCAGAACCATTTCTGTGTCACAGGACCCTCAAAAAAAGATCCTCATAAGAATTCTTCCTGAGAATGGTGACTGTCT
>NW_010972667.1:475611-480282 GCF_000737465.1 Haliaeetus leucocephalus
CGCATATCAACGTGCCGCGATTAGATCACTGGTCAGCCCCAGACCAGGGAAAGAGACAGATAACACACACAGTGTGAGCGCCAACTTCCCCCTTTTATTGTGCAGTCAATTCCTTTTATACTAACAAGGGTAGGCGGGCTTACAGACACATCATAAGGCTGCGGCTAACCCTCTAACTTTCTGTTACATCGCGAGATCTTCCGAATGCTGAACCCTACAACTGTCTTCCCAAGGCTGGTGTGTTTTGGGTAGAATGAAAACAGAGAAAAGCACATAAGCAACCAACAGTTGTGCATATAGTTATTAGGTTCTGTTCATAAAGATTGAGTTTATACATTGATTTTTTATTGGTGCATCCTAAAACCTTGTTAAAAAACCTAACTGGAACTCATCTATACTTCTTTCCTTAACCCCAAGAAAACAGCTTATTTTTTCACAGGATAGCTCTTTTTCTGAGGGGATTATGTAGTGATTAGGTTGAAACAACAATAAAAAACTATAAGAAAAGACAACAAAACTGATCTTAATTATTTTACTGCATGTAGCGTGTGATGTAAATTACAGTTTATGGATAGGTCACATAATTTGGTAGGTAGAAAGCCCACATTTATCACTTTTTAGTATTGATTCAGTTTTAGAGTGGGCATAATGTTTGTATGAGTAAGAAATTATAAGAAAGGCTATAACTATGCATTATTCTGTGGTCTTTTAATTCTAATTTTTGATAGTTGTGAGCAACTGAGGTGTTCAGATATATGTGGGGGAAAGTAATACGGAAATTATTTCTTTAACAGAGTACATGCAAGCTTTCTGTTTCGTAATCCAGATTTATACAGTGAGAAATATAGGATTGGTAGCATTCACATCCTTGATCTTACAAAAATTCTTTGGCAATAGTTTGTATTCTTTCTGAGGAGTTTAACTAAAAAATCTTTGGAAAATGAAAAAGCATGAGAAATATTTACTTCACCATAACTGATATGGTTAGATTCTGTTAGCATGAGACAGAGGGTTCTGATTCTCTTTGGTTCTGAGCCTCCAAGACATAGAAATTTGCATCCTGTGGCAAGTCCCTAAGTTTTAGTCCTTCAGTTGTCTAGAGTAGGGACCCCAGAGAACTGCTACCTGTCTTTCTTCTGCCCCATGTTTAAGCTTCTTTACTGATAAAACCAAGGCAGAGAAAGAGGAGAAGGAAAAGCAAGGGAAATTTATTGGGGTCTTGCTCTGACACAGACTGAGGTGTGAGCTGGGCAGGTGGTCATACCTGGAACATAGTGTACTCTCTTGAAACCCATGATATAAAAGTAGCGTTTCAAAAAACTGCCAGAAGCTAGAGCCTTCTGCTTTGTAACCCCAAATTTCCTTTAGGACAGAGACAGGATTGCTTATGACCTATGAGGATGTTCAGATGTTCAGCTATACTTCATTTAAGAATTTCTAATAATCTCTGGTTAAAAAGGGGGTTTCCATCTGAAATTACTGATATTTACTTAATGCAGATCTTGACAAAACATACTTTAGATTTAAGATTTTTCTTTACTGAAAATGAAACAAGAAACCATTTAGTTCACTGAACATGCAACAGCAGCCCAGGAAAAATATAGTCCCAGAAAAATGCCTACACATTGTGAAATCTACATTATAATGTATATTAACATCTATAATTGTTCAACTTCTTCACTATCTGCAGTTATTCTTTAATGCCACAAATTTTCTCAAGAAATCCATCTTAGATTTGGAACCTTTAGCAAACTGAAACTAAAATGAACCAGAAGCAGTTCTGAGGAATCAGTATGTAAGAATTATATAAATATTTGGAAAGAATATGTTATTTAAATATTCCAGCCACATTCCTTGACAACCCTTCTAGCCTACACATCTGGGTTTTCTTTCTGTTTAAAAAAGCTTCAATATTACCAGTTATTGCCCATTTTACAGTCACTCATGAACATTTTCCATTGTTGCTATTGGAGATTCCCCACATGTGGCTAGAATGGGACTACACTGATTGTTGCTATGAGGAATAATTCAGTGAAATTTTTGCTAAGTGTGGATTGGCTGGCATAAATTTTCTATAAAAAGTCATAGTTTTTTCGTTCTTTTCATTAAGGGTTTCTTTGTATATGCATGCATATCTATGTACATATATCATCACGATATAGGTGCATATATCTATATATGCAAATTGTACTTGTGATGTTAGAATGTGCAGTTTTACACAAAATAAATCAAGAGATTTTAATATATTTCTGTTGGTATACATGATAGTCAGTAGTGGATAAAGTCACTAATATGTGAATGGATAAAAATAATATTTGTCTCATTCCTGCATCAACTGGTTTGAATCATTGAAGTAATATATATTGAAATACTCACCCCAAGGAAAGCAGTGTCACTGCTGCAGCAAGCGCTTTTCATCACATTTGTAAAAAAAGAGACATCAAATTTGTTTGTTTCCATTTCTGTGAACTACTAAAAAGGTCACTACTCTATTGAGTGCCGATAAAATCCTGATTAAAATCAGGTTTTGAGATATATAACCTAAGCCAATTATTACGCTGGTCTGAAAGGAGGCTGGATTTGTGCAACCATTGTCTTGTAACATGTACTTCTAGCCCAGCCAAATCATAGAAGTACTGTCTCACTTAAAATAAGAATTGTAGTAGAAAAGGGTACTAGTTGTTGGGGACATGATATTAGTTAAGCTTTTTTTTTTTATCCTTTTACCTGCCTGCAGACTTACTTATGGAATGTGCTTATCATAGCACAAAGAAGCAAAATTGACAAATTAAACTATTATCTGTTAGGACAATAGAGCTTTTAAGAACAAAGAAATGTTCTGATAATCTGACTATCAAGGGGAGACAAGCTGCTTCCCCTGAAACTGTAACATTATTCGTTGTTATAGTAAATGCTCATGACAGTTATAAGCCTTGATACTTTTTTTTAAGGCTTTATCTAGAATTAGAGCAGGTAGTGGATGGAGGGACGTATTCAGGACTCAACTGGAAAAGTTCATGAGTGACCTGATCAAGCTTCTGATCAGTCTCTAACTTTGAAGCTGGCCTGCTATGAGGGGCCAGGTGCCCCTTGCAACCCAAATTATTGTATGATTCTATGTTACACTGCAATTACATTATACTACATTAAATTACATTGTCCTTTCAACAATAGTACGAAACAAGATTGCAGTCAGAATAATCTCCTTTTTGTCAATCTTTATCCTAGACAAATGTTAGTCCAGGATATAGTGTTCACTTAACTACTACACATTTAGGACAGAGAGTTCTTCTACATAACAGAATCAAGCACTATGTTAAGAGAACTGCAAATCATTTTCAGCTGAAGAATGATATATGTTTGTATCAATGCTAATCTTTTTTTAATGCATGCTTCAATAATTAACCTTTTCATGGAGGCATCAATACATTCCTATAAGGCATTGTATGGGTTTGGCTTTTTTTCGTTCAGAGTAATGCAGAGTAAAATCTAAATAGCTGTATTATTTAGCACTTCTATTTTTTTATAGGAAAACCAGTTATGCTTCAGAATTCTTTATTCAGCTTGCTGGAAATTACATTTTTGTTCTATACTCTAATTTTCCATGGTACAGAATCAGATGACATAAGTGGCAGAGGAAGCTTGATGGAAGACTTGGCTTAGAGTGCATTTTTTTCTTACTGTATAGTGAATAACGTAGATGTATCTTGAAGAAATTGCAAATATGCACATTAATCACCGTAAGAATAAATATTGGTTTTTTAACTTTTAAAGTATAGGAAGAAAGCAATACAATATTTCCCTTTCTTGTATATGGACTTTGGATATGGGTTATACTTGATCATACAAAATGAAATATAGTTAGAATTACAATTTCAAATGTCAGTATAGATGAGAAACTGTTTAATAAAATGTATTTCAGTGATTTTGCAGAGTCATTAAATAAATCAACACTTGATTACGTTGCTTTAAAAATGCATCCACATGCCTTTTTGTTGTCATTTAGAGGGCCATACTCAAATTATGTGCTGCTACACGGTCACAGATGTACTGTGACTGTACAGTCACAGACCTGACTGTAGCTGCTCTATTCTTTGTAGCTCTACCTTCATTTCTTCAAGTATGAGAAAAAGAGTAGTCTAGCATCCCAAAGTTGGAGCGATTCAGGTTTGTGGATTTCCTTTGTCAGGATTAACGTGAAATGACACCAGGGGAGTTCAAACAACAATCAACATTTATTCAACCTAGCTAACCTTGCCCAAGTACAAGTGAACTTACCAATACGAACCTTGCATCATGTCATTAAGCTGCTGTTTGAAAAGAGAAGGGAGGTGTAGAAAAAGAAACAGAAAAAAAGGAACATGAAACTGTGTCAGAAGGAGAGCCCTCCCATTGAGTCACGAGGTTCAGAGTGGACCCCCTTGCTTTCTGGACTTCTTCTCAAAGAAGAGCCCAGGGGCAGCTAGATCCACTCCTACTCCCAGACTTGGTCAACAGTTTATGTTTAAAAGGATGAGGTGTAGGGACAGTGGAAAAGAGAGAGAGAGAAAGAAAGACAGAAGAAAAGGGTTTCACCAGTCCTGAGTCCAGCGTTGGTCCAGCCAGCCTAGAGATCCAGTTCCAGAGGGTGTGCTGAGAACTCGTCCTCCCTTCTTTTATATCTAAAGGGTC
>NW_010972667.1:485944-486518 GCF_000737465.1 Haliaeetus leucocephalus
GATATTAGTTGCTATATAACCCTGCTACTGTATGTTATCATTACTATAATTGTTATATGCTATATCCATAGTACTATAGTAAGAATCACTTAGATCAAGCAAGAAAGAACTGTGATAAAACTGAGCAAAGCGCAGTAGTGATGGAACCAGAACTGACTCCAGCATGCAACAATCCAACGGTGCACACCATCCTCCTGCTGTGTCAAATGTCATCTGCTCGTCACACTGCACTGAAGCCCAATTCTGCTCTACCGACTGAGAGGACTTTGCACCATCCCTCCTGCTCAGACAGACTGGTATGACAGATGGAGCCCAGAGTCAGAAACTAAATAAACTCAACAAACATTTTATGAACATAACCCATGAACTAAAGGAATGATATCTCTGTGTGTGTATACTTATATATATATATATATATATATATCATTGTTCATATGTCTCAAAGGGATGGAAAGGTGGTGATGATTGATCAGAATGTAACTAAAGGTATGGGAACTGAGCATGACGTCAATGGTATAGAATAAGGGGTGGATACTGTCCTGGTTTCAACTGGGATAGAGCTAACTGTCTTCCT
>NW_010972667.1:486668-501233 GCF_000737465.1 Haliaeetus leucocephalus
AGACAGCCATAGGAAAATAAATTCTCATGAATGCTGGGATCAGGAAAACTCCTTATGAACCACCAGGTCTCATCCTGTGCATTTGTTCCACCAGATAATTTATTTTAGACTGCTTATTTCAAAGTCTTGGTTCAGTCTATGTTCTGAATAAAGTAGAGGCAATTCTAATACATTTATGTTTGTAAACCAAAACTAGTTTTTAGTCGGTAAATAAGTGTGGCTTTCAAATGAATAATATTTTTTTCTGCAGTTTTCATTTAGAGCTCCTGAAGGATTCTTGCCTGGTGGCTGCAGAACAGGAAGGTTTATCCTCACACGCAGAGTGTTTATGTTTATATTGTCTTCAGAAAAAAAAAAGAGGAAGCAACAATGGTGTAAATTACCTTATAGCAGTTTGTTAGTGATGTGAGACTTCACTCAGGAAAGAATAACTTTTTTCTTATGCCTGTTCAGTAATTGTTTCCTTGGTTATGATCTCAATAAAGGGGATTCCAGAACTTAGCAAAGTGAAGTTCCCTTCAATGCAGGAACAAAGATGAAGAGATCTACTTATTTTTCTCTGGACTAAAGCGATAGCAGTGGATTTAATTTCTTATTAATCTGTGCTTCAATACCTTTGACAAGGTGCAAAAGCACCATGTAGATAAATCAAGATTAATTAGACAGCAAACACTACAAAGCCAAGGTCCTAAATCTTGAGTCCATCTGTGGTCTAAATATGCTTAAATATACAGTGTGACTTAGGGATTTTGTCAATATTTTTTCTTCTATGAGCTTTTTGTCCTTTGTATCCCTTCCATGTTGCTTAGAAAAAGACTAGTGCTCTGTATATAGGGTTTTTTTAACCTTGTGTCTGGGTTTTTCTGTATTTTCATCCACATTTTTGTTGACAATTATTTTCCAAAGACAAGTTAGAAAAATAAAAATAGAGCTTGTTTCCATAGCACCTTACTGAAGTAGATTGCTTGGCTGTACCTCCCAGCTCCAACTCTAGCAGTGTGTCTGTGACAATAACATCTGCTGAAAATGTGGCTCTGTAATGTCTTTCCTCGGTCCTAGAGATTTTGGAAAAAGTGAAGGCTGTGTCTCCTCAGGCAAAGATTGCCAGGTCCCATCAGCCTCACAGGGACAATGTTTTCTGCACTAAACTAAAATTAAAATAATACAGCAAAATCCTCCAAGTCCTTGTTCACAGTTATGTCAGACAACCAGAAAACTGTCTTCAGGCTGGTTTTAAACCTTTTTTCTCTATGTCTTTCATTCCCTCTTTCCCTCTTCCTCCTCCCCTCTCCCCCCTTTTCTCTTTTTCTCCTCTTTCTCCAAGTTGTCTTGAATCTAATAATAAAGATATTTTGTTTTCTCCATATCTATACCGCTATTTTAATCAAGTATGCCTACAATAAATTTGTCATTACTTGTACCATTACTTCAAGTGAGGTTTGTATATTTGTACAAAGTTCAGAATCCAAGCCTATTGACTCTGCCCATTTTAAAATTTCCAAGTCAGTCAGATCTGTCTGTAAAGGACAAAAGACTCTTAATTTTTAAGAGTATTTTCCTTTATTAATTTCCCCACTTTCAAAAACTATAAGTTCAGCTACATAAGGTGTAGAAAATACTGAAAGAGTCATAAAGAATGTGTGCCAAGAGATTTCAGAAGCAACTGTGAGAAAACCAGAGAAGAAGTTGGTTTTTAAAACTAATCAATTGAAGATCAAATTTTATCCTTCAATGAAGAGCTGTAAATGTTCTTTGGTAGCTTCTCGATGTAAATACCTACTCTTCTGGGTAAAACAACTAAGGTTTTTGCTCTAACAGGAGCTTTTATCACCAAATCAATTCACAGCTGTGTCAAAATGTGTTGTCCAATTATATTTGACTGTTAGGTTTTTATTCTTATAGAATACTTCTTTGACTTGTATTTATTATATAATAAATAACAGTAACAATGGACTTCTCTGTAAGACTCATTTTAGGTTACAGTGGTTCTTTTCACAATTTCTTAGTCCAACTGTACATCTTGCTTTTTTACATCTCCCCTCTTATGAAAGCCTTTCATACAACTTTTATTAACCTCTTCCCAAGTGAGATATTCCAAACATTCATTAATACCATCTCAGAAAGCTATCTTTCAGACCTATTTTTATAGAATTAATGTTGACAGAACTGAGAAAAATATGCAAAACTGACAATGACATTTTATGTATATTCTCAGCTTCCTCAATATAGTTTTTCTATTTCTTTAGTTTTAGGGAAGTTCTAAGCTTTAAATTGGAGAAGTTTAAGTTTTAGAGATTCTATAGCCTTATAATTGAAGGTATTCTTAAGTATGCTTAATGCAAACACCAAATAAGCTTCCACTGTATTTTTCATTTGGAGAAAAAGAAGTGTTTAATAATGTGTGTCAAAGTCAGTATTTTTCTGATTGAGAAATATTAAGAAAAAATGTTTTATGAGAAATATGACTGTAATTTTCTATTTTTAGGAGAAAACTGCATTTGATTTCCAACTTGTTTTTATTCTCCATTCAGCAGTCTGCCCTCCTGTGTACTGTCCATCACCCTCCCCAGGCAACACCACTGGGATGTTTTGCCCCAGTTTGTGCATTTATATGATGAACAGGAATCAGAACAACTGGCCACCGGCAGTGACACTGCCTACAGGGCTGCATGGGCATCCCCAGAGCTTGACTCTTCAGGATGAAGTTGTACCAGGTGTAACTGGCAGGGTTTGCGCAGCAGGGGCTGCAGGGGCAGCAGGAGACTGGGTCTGCCCTGTGCTGGTCACAGCCTGTTCCCGATGTCTCCACGACAGAAAAACCAGATGCATGATGCACCAAAACTGAGCCAGTCAGAGGAGTTTATGGTGCCTCTGCAAAACTTGTTTCAGCAAGGGTAGTAAACACTGAGAAAAAAAATGCCAGAGCAGGAGTGACACATGGGAGGAGACGCAAGGGAGACACTAGAGCAGGAGGGACACTGAGGAATGGGGGGAGACACAAGAGGGCAGGAGAGAAAACTGAGGAGGGGCGGGAGAGGAATCAGAAGGACACCAGGGCAGGAGGGATGACAGAGCAGGAGAAATGCTGAAGCAAAACTAGTTGCTTGAGCAGGGCAGCACCAAAACTATCTGCCCTGAGGGCATCTGAAGCTAAAATGTTTGTCCCAAGCCAGGCAGGAGAAAAGAAGCTACCTGAGCAGGACAGAGGGAGACGGAAGAGGAGGTATGGCTGTGCCCAGTGGAGGAGACCATGCCAGAGGAAGTGAGTAGGAGCTGCCAGCTCTGACCCTAGTGCCCTGTGCCATCCATCACCACACTGAGGGGACTGAGTGTAGCGTGTAACGTGGGGACTGGGAAAGGGGGAGGAGAGGTGTCTGGAGGGGAGCTGTGGTGTGTCCTTCTAAGTGTGTGGTTGTTTTTATTTTTCAGTACCGGAACCAATAATTAAAAGTTTGTTAATTGTCAATAACTCAGGAGTTTCTGGCAAGGCTGAGTTTAATATTCCTGATGACCACTCACTATAAGGTTTAATTATGTTGCATATTCAAGTACTGCTCTCACACTGTGCTATATGTAGCAGAACAGTGAATTTTAATTTCTTACTAAAAGCTGATAATCAGCTGTCCAATTTTGTTATTCTTTAAGAGCTGTAGTACCTTCCAAAGCCTTTGATGTTAAGCTTTACTTCTACATTATTTGAAATGTGCTTAGCAATACTCTGATCTAAATACCAAAAGCTCTAAGAGTATTTATTTTTGCTTCAAATTATTTTGCATTAGACAGGCTAGTACCACTTGCATTTCAAAAAGTCAAATTTAAGCTTTCTTGGTTGGATGCATGTTGAAAGTTTTTTTAATTAGTTTTTCTAATATATTTATCACTAAATGTTACTGAAAGTTTTTAAGAGTTCTTGTATGGTTGTTTTAGGGTCCTTGCATCTTCTCTTCAGCCCAATTTTGGTTTTTTTTTGTTTTTATACAGCAATAACAACAGCAGAGAAATGAAAGCCAAACATCTGAAATTGAAGCAACCCATGTTTCATCAGAGGATATCTCTCTAGAAGCCTGTTAGACTCAGGCGTAATCACATTGTCCTCACTTCCAAGTCAGTAAAAAAAAAAGAAATTCTGAACTGTACTTACGCTTTTATGCACTGCTAGTAGCAATTTGAAGTATCAGCAGAGACCTGTAGCTATCTTGTCAAATGGGGTAAGGTTTATGAAACTTTAATATCCATTACAATTAAAAAGCAAACACTTGGATAGCTAGATATAAATTGAAGAGAACAAAGCATTCATGCTGCTGGACTGTAGCCTCAGAGACTGCAGTGCTGAGTGCTCACTGGTGGCAGCATTATAAACTCACAGTCACAAAGGCACCCACTAACTTCAAGCAGCCTCTACACTCTCAATATGAAAGGACTGCCATCTGCCATATAGCTGAAAGTCAGCAGTGGGAGATTTGTAATGCACCCTAGGGTACTAAATTGTCTCTACTGATAACATGGGATGGCCCAAGTAATGATCATGTGACTTGTTTTTCAGATTAAGATGGCTAAATGACTCTAGCTTCACAAATGGCATTTCTCCTCCAAACTGCTTCAGCATGTTGACTGTTGAATTGTCAATAAATAAAAAGCCTCAGACTTCTGAGGCTGACACTTCTTCAAAAGCAGCATGTTTGTGATCAGAGTTCATGATTTATGTTTGTTAGCAAACTGTTAAGTAGCAGCTTAGCTAACATGTCAGGAGGGTACTCAGAGGGAGAGAATTAACCAGATATTCAAGATAGAGTCTATTACCCCAATTGGAATTAAGACTGCTGGGACTTTCCCCTTCAGCTGATATTACTAGAAGTAAATAAAAAAGGGAAACAAAAAAATTTTGGTAAGTATGATTAATGATTATGAGTACCTAAAGACCACAGATTCCAAAAATAAACAATTTATTCAGCTCTAAAAAAGTCTATGGATCTGTTAATTTTTAAGAAACCTCATGAATAATATTGCCTAAATGCTGGAGCTAGTGTCACCTCAGAATGAGCAATGAATACTAAAAAGTGTGGTAAAGGGATAGATCATTTGTGTTAAAGGTAGAGATCTGCTTGGAGTTTCTCCCTAGAATTTCTATTTGCTGAGATAGATTGATTTAATTGGAATTCTTTAAGTAATAACATAAAATGTTAATACAAAAGAAAGCCTGCCCTCAACATCATTATATGGTAAAAAACCAACACAACAAGCTCCTGTAAGAATCCTAAATGATTTTGTGAAATAAAAACCTCACACGGAATAACATCTGAAATACAACTTTTAAAAGGTGGATGATAGGCTTTATTCTCTATTATCCCAGCATTACAGTTTTGCATCATGGAAAGCAATTACATAAATGGTTTCTTGAGATGGCAAATAGCACAAGATACCATTCAAAATGTGCTATGAAAGTTGCAAACCTAAATGAAATAATAAATATTTGTAAAGAGCGGAAATGTCTTCTGTGCTTTTAGGTCAACTCTGAGTTTATCTCTTATATAATGATTAGATAACATAACCTAATGCAATTAAAATATTTAAAGCTAAATTTAACAAATGTAAATATATTTTTCTCTTTTCTTACATGAGTGTTTTTTCCTCTTCCGTATTTTGTGAAAATTTTCTTTCTATTTTTTGTTACTTTAGCAGGTATCTTTTTGGTTGCTAATACTCAGGAAAAGTTCACTAATTTTAGCTGAAATAGATTCTGAAGAAAATGTCTAGCAATAATAGATAGTCTCTTTCCTATTGCAGGCTGAGAATGTCCATTCTTGCTTAAAGATCCATCTAGGTATAAGATAGCTGAGTGTAAAATATTGAAAAATATCTCAGAACTACACCAGATTCTATGGTTTTGTATACACTAGTGAAATTTCATGAGTGCTTCCAATAAGCGTTTTGTTTTACTGAACTGCAAAAGCCATGAAATCTATTTCCTTTAACATTCTGTTTTCTTGTTTTATTTTTATGGTTTGCATCATACAGCAAGCCTGTCCACTGCCATGTAATTTCTATCATACACAAGCACACTGATGCTTCTAACCTTTTAGACCTGTCTTTCCCTTTCTGCTGAAATAAACACAGTTCTTTCACCTTTTATTCCCTGTCATTCTTTGTCTTAATTATAGTGAGTTCTGGTTAAGAATATGTCAACACTTCTGTTATGAGCTGTTACATTAAAGGGTTTATAATTTGACTGCATAAATTTGTTTCTCTGTCTGTTCTTGGGTTTGCTATATGAACTCTTCTAAGTGTGAATGAATCTTTCTTTCAGGATTTTTGTTTCAGTAGTTTGCTCAGTGTTTTTGTATCACTCAACAGTTTAAAATCTTAATAGCTCCAGTTGACTTTATCAACAGAATCACACAGAATCACAGAAATGTTGAGGGTTTGACAGGGAACTCTTGAGATCACCTGGTCCAGTCCTCGGCTCAAGTAATGTCAGCTATAGCAGGTTGCCGAGGACCATGTACAGTCAGATTTTGAGTACCTGCAGAGACTCTATAGCCTCTCTGGGCAACCAGTTCTAGTGTTTGACCAGCCTAAAGGTAAAAAACTGTTTTGTTGTGTTCGGATGAAATTTCATGCGTTTCAGCTTGTGTCCATTGTTTGTTTTTCCATCATTGGGCACTACTAAAATAAGCCTAGTTCCAGCTTCTTCATTGCCTCCCATCAGGTATTTACACACATTGATAAGATGCTTCTAATCCTTCTCTTGAATTGTGTCAGCTCTTGAAGCCTTTCCTCATAGGAAAGGTGGTCCAGTCCCTTAATGTCTTTGTGGCCCTTCACTGGACTTGCTGCAGTAAGTTCATATCTGTCTTGTACTGGGGAGCCCCCAGCTGTGCATAGCACTCAAGATGTGGCCTTGCCAGTGCTGAGCGCAGGGGACTCCCTCAACCTGCTGGCCAGGCTTTTCCTAATGCAACCCAACATACTGTTTTCTGCCTTTGCTTTGAAGGTGCATTGCTGGCTCATGGTCAACTTGTTGTCCAGCAGGGCTCCAAGGTCCTTTCCTGCAGAGCTGCTTTCCAGCCAGTCAATCCCCAGTGTAACTAGTGGTGCTTGGGCTTATTCCTTCCCAAATGTATGACTTCGCATTTTCCCTTTGTTGAACTTCATGAGATTTGTCTCAGCGCGTTTCTCCAGTCTGTCAAGTTCCCTCTGAATGGCAGCACAACCCTCTGGTTTATCAACTGTTCCTCCCAGTTTTATTTCACTCATAGTCTTGCTAAGGGAACAAACACTCTGTTATGGCATCCAGATCATTAAAGATGTTAAATAGCATTTAACAGTATTGACCCGTTACACACTATTACTGAATGGCCTTCAACTGGAGATGGTGTTACTGATAATAACCCTCTAGACTTGTCTCTTCAGTCAGTTTTATGGACACCTCACTGTCCATTCACCTAATCTGTACATTGTCAAATTGTCTATAGGATTTTATGGGAGACAATCTCAAAAGCCTTGTGAAATTCAGGGTAAACAACATCCATGCTTTCCCCTCATCCACCAATCTAGTCAACTCATTGCAGAAGGCTATCAGGTTGGTTAGCATGATTCTCCCTTTGTAAATCCATACTGACTACAATCATGCTCTTGTCCTTCAGGTGTTCTGAAAAAGTTTCCAGGAAGATTTTTGCTATTGCCTTCCCAACAACTGAGGTGAGACTGACTGGCCAGTAGTTCGCTGGATCTTCCTTCTTGTCTATCTTCCTTTTGAGGATAGAAGTGATATTTGCTTTCTTTTGGTCTTCAGGAACCCCTCGTAATCACCATGACCTTTCGAAGATAGGAAAGAGTGACTTTACAGTGATGTCAACAAGCTCTGCCAGGACTTGTGAATGCAACATGACAGGCCCTGGAGTTATGTATGTCTAGTTTCTTTAAATACTTCCTCACCTGGTCCTTTTCCACTGAGGGGAAATATTCCTTGCACCAGCCCAGACCTCTGGTCTCAGGGACCTGGGATTCTTGAAGGCTGATTACACTGATAAAGACTGAGGCAAAGAAAACATTGAGTACCTCAGCCCTTTCCATGTCATTTGTTGCTAGGTCCCCTGCCTTATCCAGGTTCTTTTGAAATATATTAACAAATCGCTGACATTCCCCCAGTCCATGTATGGTTTATATAATTTTTAAACTTCATCTAATAAATCTTATCATTCTCTGTGATACTGGTAACAGTCCACAGTCTAAAACAAAGCATATGATTGGCATATGTGGCAATGTAAATATGAGGAGGATGGAAGTCCTGGTCTTTTCTTTTTATTTTTTTTTTTTTTTAATATTTCTCATTAACATAGATTCAGACAGTATTTAAAATTTGCAGTCAAGATGGTGAGAAATAAATAAATAAATAAATAAATAAATTTTAGAGGAGCATCAGCTGAGTATGTTTTAGTAACTTGAGAATACATGTGTCAGAACCAGACTGTGAGATAATGGGTAATAGCAGGTGAGAAGAGGAGAGTGGAGGAGAATGAAATACAATCAGGGATTTAAAAATTAGCCAGTTACTGTACTCCAATTTAAGGTTTAAGTGGAATATGTAAAGGGAGTAAGATCATATATTATACTCAGAGTAAATTAATCCAGGTGAAGGTAACTGAGACTAAACAAATTACAATAGAGGTAAGTCCAAAATACCCATTTAAATTTTCATCTGTTTGACATTTTACCTCCATTTGTTTTTTTGTCCAAACTCTTCTAGCCAGTCAAATAATAAACCCCAAAATGTTAGCATTTAGTTATGGCTCATCAAGGAACTGATAAACCATCTTTAATGGCATTGTACAGATGCAATTATGTTAGTGCTCTACTTGACATAGGGAGCTGTGTGTGGGTCCCTAAGTTCTCAAACTGGGTTCTGTAAGATCAAACTAAACCAGAAAATGCACACTCAGTGTGCTCTCTCTACTAGCAAGTGTTCATTCCTTGGGACCAGACTAAGCCGAAAATATATATATAGTGCAGACAATGGCTCCTTGGCACCATTTCACTCTTCTGCTGCTATTGCCCTGCACCATCTGCTAATTTTGACAAGGTCAGTCCTTCACTGTTCTTTGCTGCTGTGTCCATTATCTCTGAAAAAGATGATAGTAACTTTGAAGAGTAACATGAGAGAAAACATAATAAAGTATTCATTATAAACTGCTCTATCGTTTGCACCAAAGGAACATACCAAGACTGTGCTTAAATGATTTGGCAACTCCTACTAACATGAATGTGTAGAAATAGCAGTTTCTTTTAGTGAGGTGAGATTTATAGTAGATAATTTATTCTTTCACTTTTTTACTGAAAATCATAAGTACTTGCAAGTCACTTCATTTGAAAAGACAGAATCTTATCTTTGGACCAGACAAATAAAATAAAAGCATTGCAGCAAAAATGCTAAACTAGCCTGGGCTTGATTAAAAAAATCTCTAGAGCAAAAGAGATTGTAGGTTTGTGGGAAAAAATTCCCTACTGAGGAATAAAATTAAGAGAGTTTTCACTGAAAGGGAAGTCTGAATCTCTTTTTTGTGTGATTTATTTTTAAAATCAGAAACCCACACTACGTAACTCTGTACAAAAGGTCTGAATTAATGAAGACCTTTCTGACTTTTTATGTAGTTCAGAAAAAAGCTTCAACAGCGACTTCAGCAGTTTAGGTTTCTTCAGATTACCTATAAAACAGTCAAGAAAGTGGGCTTATGTCAAAATAATATTGCTTACTGCTCTACTCTGTCAGAAATATCAAGTGAAAAGTTAGCAACACTTTCAGTCTTTAATGATTAATCAGTGCAAATATGACTTTAGCAGACAACAGCTTCAGTATGCATATTATCCATTTCATTGAGATCCAAGCATTTTTTTGCAAACTGAAACTTACCTTTTTGTAGTACAGAAATGTTACGCACTGCACTTTACTGGCACTTTAGTCACCCCAAACCAATTTTCCACACTTCATTGATACAAATAAATGACAGAGAAAATTAAGTCTTTGGGATGTAGTGGTAATTCTTTAGGATTTTGGATCACTTTTTTTTTTTTTAAATCTCAGAGCACATTAGTTTTCCTGTCTTATCACTCAGACAATTCAAAGCATCTGCAAATGATGCAGATATTATTTGAGTGGGAATTAATCTCTGTTCAGGTTATTGAAACAATGCAATTTTTCTTAAAATGAAAAGATCTCAAACGATTTGCAGTAATTTAACATAATAAATTGAACTTTGAGGAAATTGCTAAGGGTAGAAGGGGTGCTGAACTTAGATCTGAAGCTTTCATTAACATTAAAATAAGGTGACTTCTTGTTCTTTCTGAAATCACTGAAGATGTTAGATTGTGCTGCTTAAACAGTTCTAAGATGGAAGCTGTATGAACCCACAATAGGCTATAAATTTTGGGGGTTTGTTGGGTTTTTATGAAAGATGTCTAGATGCTTTCTACATTGCTTCCTGTGTTTCCAGGAGGAATGGAAAAGACAAATAGGAGCTGTTTTGCAGCTCGATTACTTATCTGATACCTTACACATTCTCTGGGATTTATAATTTACACTCTTATAATTCTGTACTATTACTTACAGCTAAGGTCCTTATTGCATATGTGTATAAATGTCCTGAATTTCATATAAATTAGAATGTGGATTTATTTTTGCAGAATGTAGACTTGGTCCAGTATTTGCTCACTGATGTATCCTAATACAACACAAAGATTCATGTGACAGGTGAAATTCATATGACCATGAATTACCAGGCCTCACAGCATCTACAGTGTTGATGTACCCAGCCTGGATACATGGAAGTAGAGACAATACCTATTGAGCCTTCAACTTCCTCCAAGTAAATAATTTTTTACATTACTACATTCATGTTTTCTTTCACTAAAGGCAAAAATAAATGTTGCTATCACACCATGCTTAATATCAACTCTTTAGAATATTACATACTTAAGCTAATTGTTTCTTTGATCTTGAAACTGTTTGGTTTTGGTTTGGATTTTTTATTGTATACAGAATTTAGTATTTTAAGTTTTGTCTTCCCAGCTAAACCAAATTTTTCTACATGCTTGTTTTAGGGTGGCTTTGAGGATTCCCGAGAAGGCGAACATACACACACTGACGATAAGGGGAAAAAGCAAGCATTTATTAATTACAGATGTGCGTTATGCTAAGGGTATCTTGTAAAGCAGATTAACATACCGACCCGAGGACTGTGAGGAAGATGGACCATCCGTACATTCTTGTGCTGTCTTGCACCACGAGCTCAGCCCAGCAATCGGTAGGTGCCGGCTCTACGTGGACATCCCCACAGAGGCAATGGTGGCCTTGCCGTACACCAGCCCCATGCTCTCCAGAAAAATCCCGGTATTTACACATTTGCAGAGGAATGGGTTTCGGCACACGTGGCCAGCGGGTGCCAAAACATGCCTCAGTTGTAACATAGGGAGCCTATGACGCATGCGCTCGCTGGCCAGGCGCGCTGCACGAGTCATAGCCATCTTGTCTATTGGTTCATGGGCTTTGTACATGCGGCATATTGTCATGATCCAGCAGTCACACGCTGATCATGCTCACAGCTGTGCTGTGCAACAGCCTGCTGCCTGTCCTCCCCCAGTATTGCTCAGCTCTCTTATCTTCGTGGTCAGCATTCCAAGCAACAGGCAACAAACCATCCATTTTCTGTGCTGACTGCGTTTTTCTCAGCTATCTACTTCTCCCCCAGTGTTCATCCACGGACCAAAATCCCGTCTTTTAACCCATCCGTATACAATGCCTGTGAAAAGTTTCCCAGTATATTATCCCTGATCAGGTATTTCATTACTCTATCCCATCCCATCTGCCACACTCAAATACAGACTGCAGATCCCATAGAAATTTCATGCTCTTGATACCTTCCAAAATGCAAACAGCTTGTTCTTGAATAAATGCTGAAACACTTTTTATAGCATTTGGCTACACATACGTGTTCCTTAAAAAAAAAAACAACAACAAAAATCTTCCATCATAAAAAAACAAAAAAACATGTTCAGTGTTCAAGTTTCCATGAAACAATGAAAGAAATGTCAGGTTTCATGAGGCCAGGGTGAATTATTCTGTAGTCTTTCTCACTATTTAAAAATGAAGCTTAATAGAATTATCATTTTCATTTTTTAACTAAAATATAGCACTATCTTTAATTTGCATATCTTGAAGAGGTAAAATGGTGGTTCAGTTTTATGGATGTTCATCCTAGTAAGAACTAAATATGAAGTACCTTAGAAGATCTAATGTTAAAGGTAGGAGAAAATAGGTAGGAAAAAATAGTGATGACTATAGCCTGAGAGCACAGCAAATAAACTTCTATGTTTCTTTTAACAATATTTATTAAACACATTTATATTAAAGAATGTTTGCTTTAACTTAACCATCATATTGTTTAGATATGACGTTTATATTGGCTATTCATAGACAATTAGATAATGACGTTTATGCCATTTGGAAGATAAACTGTCTGTTTCTAACTTTATATTGTTAGAACATGTTTTTTCAATGTATGTTTGTAGTCCACTGTCATCACCATGTCCCGAATACTTGCAGATTTGGGAATCTGGCCTATTTGCCTTCAAATGATTCTTTCATTTCAGCAATAATGTAGCCATTATTAAGGTTTTTTATTTTTGTTCATTTGTTTGCTTGCTTGTGTTTTTTTTTGTAAACCCGGCCTGCAGATACTGGACAAATTTCTTCCGTTAACTGCCAATTGTAATGACATTTCTGTAATGTATTTGACATAGATCACGTAGGTGAAAAAATAAAGAACTGGCTTAAACAGAGAAAAAGTGGAGCCAAGTAGTTTATTTCACTTCTGTTGAAGAATATTGCTAGCTTATTCCCACAGAGGGTGTGACCTTTCGTTTCAAGTCTTAAATTTGTATTTTAAAAAGAAGCCTTGGTAGACATACAAGCCTGGGTAGTCCTGGCAGCTGTTACATAACTTACATGGTTCTCATCATGGTGACCTCTGTCCCCACCTCAGAGAAATTACAAGAATTGCAAGAAAATTACAGTAGTGGAATTTTCAATTTTCTTCTCTCCTGTAGTGTACCATTATATTAAATAATATGCTTGGGAGATGGTAACACTTCAAACCACATGGTGGCATATAGAGCAAAGTCACTGCATGTCTTCTACTGCTCTCATCCTAAAGAAAATCAAACAGATTGTCTTAATTGATCAGAGGAGATAAGGAGAGATGTTTACAGAGTGAAACATCCGTCTTAGCTGAAAAGTGATGCTGTTAGTTCCTTTGCTCTACAAACACCAGTGTTGATTGAGTGAGACCTTCCTACAAGTCAAAGCCAAATATTTTAACTTAAATCACCAACTGCAATTTCATTAACCCTTTTTATTTGTCACTAGAAAACAGAGAAGGAAAAGTGCCAGACCACACCTCACTAGGCAGTGGGAAAAATAATCTCTGTTAGCATTCTTTCTTCAGGAATGGTAATCTTGTAGTCAGTGCTATTAAAAATTCATGAAGGACTATATTAGATCTGACCAAAGCTCCATCTGTCAGGTATCCTGTTTCCACCCATAGTAAATAACAGTTTTCCTGGAAGCATATAAATCCAGAGCAAGCATTCAGTGCTAATTGCCATGAATATTTTCCCATGCTACCATGACTGAGCACTCATTTTGTGCTTTGTTATTTGGAAGTGAAATACTATAAGGGGTCACAGATGATACCTAACAGCCTTGGAACACAGCCAAAATTTAAATTTGTTTTCCTTAGATGAAACCTTACAAATAAATAAATCTCCTTAGTGGGAAAACATGACAAGAAGAAGACAGGGTTATACATATTCATTGGACTGCAGTTCACAAATAGGTTGGCAGAGGCAGTGTTTTGACCTAAAATTGGTCTTTGAAGAGTCTCAGCTGGCCTTCAGTTGTAGTCCTTCTTTAACTGGTGTGTTTTAAAATCCTGGGAGTTTCCCTACTATTCTTTCTTGCATGAGGATTTTGTGTGAATGAATAAACAGTGTTCCAGTGATTGATTGTAATGGATTGTAATTTACAGGAAACTCAGTTTCATATGGATTGGGGATGAGAATACTTTTACATATATGTTGGAGAAGTTTGGCCATTGAAAAGTGTATTATCTTTAAGCCCCCTGCAGCAAAATGAAAAAAACTGATAGAATTATGAAAACAGTTGATTGCTTGAATGAATGAATGCAATTAGTCAGTCCTAGCAAGTGATGTATTTTTCAGTCCTGTTAGCACTGGATTCTATTTTCAGTTTTTAGAAAAAAATTTAAGGGAACAATTGTCTAAATAAATCAGTGGTCTTGGCTGTAGAAATTTCAGTCTATGGTTTTAGGTTACTAGAGCACAGGTATAGCAATGCTTTGCAAACTGATTCTTTACTAGGCTAAACATCAATAACTCAGACCAAGGGCTAGACAATCAAACTCTTGCTCTCAGTATTTGGCAAACTCACTGCATTATGTTCATCATGCATAGTTAAACTCACAGCTACAGCCTCACTGATTGTCAGCTGGCTAC
>NW_010972667.1:501378-501614 GCF_000737465.1 Haliaeetus leucocephalus
AGAATCCCCAAGATTTAAAGTGATGGCTCAAAATGCGCATATCGCTCACCTAAAAGCTGAGGGCTCTCTCCCTCAAGGAGTTACCTCGGGCGGTGCCCCAACCTGAGGGGGAGTCCCCAACTGCAGACCCGCTGCTCCGAGGAGGACTGATTCCAACAGGTCCTCCAGCGGGACCCTGTTTATACCCCTGTTGAATCTGACCTGTGGTCATTTAATCCTATTGGCTAGGAGGGTCA
>NW_010972667.1:501754-536672 GCF_000737465.1 Haliaeetus leucocephalus
GCTACCATCTGGGAAGATGTTGCTGTCAATTTTGCAGCAAGGTCTAGTTAACATCTTAACATCTTACCTGGAGAAAAAAGACTCCCAAACCAGAGAATCTTAAGATACTTCATCATCTGCTTCTTGTCCTGTGCAGAGCTGACAAAGTCATTGCAGTAGAGTCACAATAGTTTACAAACCAATGGTTTGCTTAGATATTCTTATTCTTTTTGTGGCAACTTCACAAAAAGATATGTGAATTATGAAAATTGAGATTACTTTTATCATTTATGTAGGACTGTTTGGGAAGAAGTATGGGATACAACTGCTGTTCTGGATTTCAAAGGCCCGATAGCCATCTCTCTGGACAGTGCAGTATGGCAAGAGGCTGAGAGAGGGCTCACTGAAAAATAGTAACTGCTGTCACTTTGTCACTTGTCCTTTGTGCTTCACTAGATATTACGGAGAATGACTAGTTAATAACTGTGAAGAATTGTTTCGCAAAAGTTGTGACTACCAAAGGCACAAAACATTGGGTGCTGAAATATGCTGTACAATCATTCCAAGTAGACGTTGCTTGTATGGCTTGTTTATTATAGTGAACAACCATAAGCACATTTCTGTCCCCATGCTTTTGTATTCACTTTTCCAGTACAGATCGGAAATTATCCCAATACAGAGTCTAAGTCTGTAATGTACTTATGGAAGACAAACTTTAACAGGGCATTTGCATTATGTGGAATAAAATCCCTGTTATACTGAAGTATTGTTTGTTTTTTAAGAAAATTTTCACACTTTGTCTTGAAAAGCCTTGTCAGTCCATGAAATTTTGGTAATTCATTTTCATTCTCCATTATATTAGATTGGATGTCCTGCATGATATTGCTTTATTTTGCCCAAATATGTTTCAGTAACGTTGCCTGACTTTTGTTCCCTTAGGACATACATGAAAATGAGATGTGTAGCACATGAAGCCAGACTGGTAGGAAAATTTAAAATAAATACTGTAACCCCATCTAATTTTTCTCAAAATACCTGAGGTAAAAAAGTATCCAAACTGTTTTAACAGTTTTCTAGAAAAAATCTGTAGTTTTATATATTACTTGTATATAATTTTTTTTGCATATTTATAGAACTAACATTAGGTCCTATCTGGCATCGCTTCATAACAAAGGAAGATAACAAGAACAACTAACACTTATCTCTCCTTGGAACTGGAGTGGTATTATGCTTCAGACTGCAAGTATGCATTTTGAACAGAAAAATATTTTTAAATCATATTTTAAATAAAATACAGTCCATGCATGACCAATATTTTGTCAAACAATTGCACAAATATATCATGCATTAAACTTTTGTTCATACTCAAGCTATAATATATTGCTTGATTTTTCTTTATATTTGCTCTTCTATTTTATGATCTATACAAAGACAACATTGTTCAGTGCTGTTTATATAGTGCAAAATATTTAAAAACACCCGTAATTCTTTTGGAAAGATACATTGGTAAAATAAGGCTTGTAATATTTTTTTAGCAAGGTTCTAGCTTAGAGCCTCAAATTCCAAATCAGGATGTCTTTGCTGGTTTTGTTCAGAAATTTTTTACTGTACTATATTCAGCAGTCTATAATATTTTGGTTAAATACATGTTTTGCTAAGTTATTGCTTTGATACATCAATACACTGAAACTTTTACATTCACTTCATGGCTTTAAAGTTAGTTTGTGACTATCCTGTGTTACTGAATAAAGACCTGCATGTCCATGGTACTAACGAGTACACAAAAGATATTATGTATTAAAATTTTGGATAAATATAATGTATGATTTCTGCCTAAGAGATTGCCCTTTAATTAGATGAATTGCAATGGGTATGCAAAAATAATGTCAATTCTGTTATGCAAAAAAAGATACATATTTTACAACCAATATAATATTCTTTGTCTGAAATCACAGTCTTTCTTCCACTCCTCTTCCCTGCTCCAGTGATTTACTACTGGTGGTTTAAGTGCTTTTATCTAAATTTTTAACAAAGGTTCACAAACTATCTGAAGAACTAGAGGTAGCTGTCCATGAGGACTGCCTGTTCTCATGATAGTGATTTTCAGAACAGATCTGAAAGAACTAAACAAAAACCAAAGCAGACAGTGGATGACATATGTCAGGCTTTACTGCCATGACATATGAAAACATAGCTGTATCATTAAAGTCTATGTTTTAAGAATGAAAGGGACGTAAAACATCTAATAAGTATTGCACTGGGATAGAATTTACCTAATAATTTCTTTCAGAAGCAGTCAAGTTTTTATCCTGTTGAAATACTTTCCAATACCACTTTTTAAAGCAAGCAATTACTGTCATTACTACACAAACATTATGGACTTATGAACTGCAAAGGAGTTTGGTCATGAGGCCAAACTGTTCTCTTTGAGTATGCATAAGAATTTGGCTGTAAGGCTGAACTCTTATGTATATTCACAGAGAAATAGAGTTCTCAAAGTTTCAGACATATGCTGCAGAATTATATCTGCTGTAAATCCAAGCAAAATACCAAACTGAGTTTGAAAACGTGCCTTTCAGGTGCATTGTTGTAGCACGTTTTCAGGATTTAGAAATTGTTGTTTTCCACATTAATTCACTTAGAGCTTGATCATCTTATTTCTGCCAGTAGTGAAGATTCATTGGAAACTGGACAGGCCCACATCATAAAGTATACCTTGATGACCAACACCTACCATGAAAGAGTCTTTCACCTTTCACAGTGAAACAGTGTTATGTATGGGAAACTACTGAATCACAAACATTTCCAACTTGCCACTTGTTGTGGTTTAAGCCCAGATGGCAACAAAGCACCACGAGGCTGCTTGCTCACTCTTCCAGCCCAGTGGAATGATGAAGAGAAAATATAAAGAAGTGCTCGTGGGTCGAGACAAGGACAGGGAGGAGTGATCACTCACCAGTTATGGTCATGGGCAAAAAACCAGACTCAACTTGGGGAAAAAACATAATCAATTTAATTTACTACAAATCAAGTCAAAACAGGTTAATGAGAATTACAACCAAATTCTAAAACACCTTCCCCCCACCTACTCCTCCTTCCTAGCTCAGCTCCACTCCTGATTTTCTCCACTGCCGCCCCCACAGTGGCACAGGGGGACGGGGAATGGGGGTTGGGGTCAGTTCATCACACATTGCCTCTCTTTCCTCTTCAGGGAGAGGACTCCTCACTCTTCCCCTGCTACAGCGTGGGGTCCCTCCCAAAGGAGACAGTCCTCCATGAACTGCTCCAGCATGGGTCCTTCCCACGGGCTGCAGTCCTTCAGTCACAGGCTGCTCCAGTGTGGGCTTTCCCATGCAGTCATGGCCATCTTCAGGGGCATCCACCTGCTCCGGTGTGGTGTCCCCCATGGGCTGCAGGTGGGCATCTGCTCCACTGTTCACCTTCATGGGCTGCAGGGGGACAGCCTGCCGTCTCACCACGGGCTGCAGGGCCATCCCCTCCTCTGGCACACCTCCTTCCCCTCCTTCTTCACTGACCTCAGTATCTGCATAGGTGTTCCTCTCATATTCCAATCTCCTCCCCCACTGCAGGTTTCCCTTCTTAAATATGTTATCCCAGAGGCACTACTACTGTTGTTGATGGGCTCAGCCTTGGCCAGTGGCGGGTCTGACTTGGAGCCAGGGAAGCTTCTAGCAACTTCTCACAGGAGCCACCCCTGCAGCACCTTCCCGCGCTACCAAAACCCCTCCATACAAACCCAAAAGACCACATCAGCAGGTTCTTTGATACTCCATGGCTTCTTTCTATTTTGGCCCTGCAGCTGTTTGTCTTTCTTCTGGTTGGGTGACAAATCTCTTTCAGTGTGTTGTATTTCCATTGAGTGTGATGGACTGTTCTCTTGTCTCAACCAACAATCACAAACTCATCTT
The DNA here is from genome assembly GCF_000737465.1 of Haliaeetus leucocephalus. Classification (NCBI taxonomy): domain Eukaryota; kingdom Metazoa; phylum Chordata; class Aves; order Accipitriformes; family Accipitridae; genus Haliaeetus; species Haliaeetus leucocephalus. Next base: position 505,663 of record NW_010972667.1, read on the forward strand.
TTAGCATCTAAGACCCTAATCAGATCTCATGAGACTCCGTATTTCAATTTTCACAGACTCCATTTCTGCTCCATTTTGCCCATCACTCAATATGTAAATGAATGTAAATATAATGCTTTTGGCCATTATAAAGGTTTCTTTATTCATGAAGAAGAGGAGCAAGATACTGTTTTATTGTTGATTTAAGAGTCCTTAACTGTATCATAGGGATATTGAAATTCTTTTCTTTTGACTTGTCACTCAAATATGTTCTTTAAGCCATTCATTTGGTGTAACAACTTTTGGGGATGAAAATCATAATCTCAATGATCCACTTTCAGATCCTTGGGTTAATAACAAATTTTGAATGATTACTTCAATAGACAATATATTAAATTGAAACAATCATTTCTATTTGGCTTCTGAAATACTAAGAGGAATATGAACTCACAGCATCAGAACACATTTGTGGAGGTTTCAGGAATTTCCTTAGCAGCTAGAAATTGCAGGAGAACTTCAATGACAGCAGTTTAAAAAGAAAAGAAAAAAAAAACCAAACCAAAAACCACCAACCAAGAAAACCTCTGTGTTAATTTCCTATTTGACTTCTAACATACTTTTTGTGTGCAGAACAAAAGCCTCTACTAGCTTTGTGACTAGCAGTAGAAAATGCTTGGGTTATTTTAGCTTTTAGATAAAATGTTTTGAGTTTTTTGTAGTGATCTTATCCGTCCTCCCAAATATTTACACTTGAACTATTTGCTATCAAATTTAGAGTTTTTCTGTAGGGGTTTAACATGCCTAAGTTCCCTCTGTAATTTTTATTTATTCACTTACTTGCAGACCTTTAAAAATGTTCCAAATACCTTCCAGGTGAAAAGAATGAAATGGGATGAAAAGAGGATGTCTGTTTTGACATTTTCTAGTTTTTCTGATCATAAAATACACTCAGCATATGCAGGGAAGTGAAAGAGCAAAACACTTGAGGATGAACTACATTATCTGTCAGTGAAACAAATAATTATTATGTATTTTGAGGTAAAAAGAATATTACCTGCACAGAATAAGCATTATTTATTTCAAACAAGCCATGCACCATTTCACTCGCTGATGCTTTATGGCAGGAATAAAGCTAAAATCCAGTGCTCCATAGTACTTGCACTTAATTAAATCATTAGATCACACTTAAATTTATTTCAGCCCTTCTTACCTTCCAGATAACCTTACAAGTTACAAGTGAAGCAGGATTCTGTAGACAGCATTCACTTTTCTTAGACAATCCTGCTTCGTCTGTTGAATACAACCAGGCAGTACCTGGAATAAAAAAAAAAGCTTTGTGGGAGATTTGTTTTGTGATACTATGAGATACATTCACAAGGGGAGTGAATACAAGTGGTAGAGACAATCTTAATTCTGGCAGCACCTTTCTCTCTCACTGTTGCCAGTCTTCTTAGTGACAGCCTAACCGAGCAAGTTTCCTGTTTCATACTAATGGAGGATTACTGTCAAATTGTCAATGGATTCTTCTAGATTAGATGCTGTTCATGGTTCTTGATACCTAAGAATCTGAAATGCATATATTTACTTGATTCTTTACATTGAATTCTCAGTTTGGCAGTATGTTAGACTTCTATCTTTTTTAGTAATGATTTGTCCAAGGGCCAGCTAGAATTGTCTAGGGTCCAGAAAGCTCTAAATTAACAGTTTTGTGTTCCATTTAGCTCATCTATAGATGCTAAGAGAAACTGAAACAAGACTTAGTATATGATGAGATGCTCAACATGCATCTCACTTGCACCAGCAGGAACAATGTCTTACCTGTGATTTTCTGTAATGATGAGGTAGCTGAAAATCAAATCAATAGAACCAAGAAGGAAAATGGATTAAGTCATCAGTGTAAGTGCTGAGCCTTTTCTGACTCTGTGTTATGATACCTGCCTGATGCCAGTGAGTTCCAGCAGGTGTACTTATGGCCTTCTTTAATGATGTGTATAAATTACATTTTCTGCTAGGAAAGTAAAAGTGTAGGCTTTGAAATTCATGGTGATTATTGCTCTCTGAAAGTTTCTAAACTCTCTTAGCCTTCAGTTTCAGCTTCTCAAGGCATACAGTAATTATCCAAAAATGAAATATGTTTTTCATTGCTTGGATGACAGATAGACTGTTTCATGGCCTAATGAAGATAAAATGCATAGGTTTTAATTACAGAAGAACAAGCACAAATTACAAAGCTAAATAAAATCTTGTCAGTGTAAGTCAGAGTTCTGTTGCTGACTGAATGATATTGATTCCTTAAAAAAATCTAAAGGCAAAAACCAAATTGACATAAAACAATTAAGTTAATTTCACATACAGTAAATGTTAAGTCTTGGAGGCAAAAAAGAAATCACATTCTTAGTTAGTAAGATTTTTATTTTTTAAATAGATTACCATTTTGGAAACAGGAGCAATTATTAAAGCTTATGAAGTGCTGCTTATGAGATGTTATTGTGCATGCTTAGATGCAGTAGATAGAGCAGATTCCAAAAATCCTTATACAAGTTTTAGGTCAAGCACCTAGTCCTGCCTACAAATCTAAAAACAGCTTAAACTGTGCAGTATTTTCTAAAGGCAACTGTTCAGGAAGGAAAACCAACTTTGAATGGTGACCTCTGTTAATTTTTCCATTTCAAGCAATGTTTAATTCATCATATTAAATATTGGTTTCATGTCACACGTCACAGAAGATTAGATGAAGTAGGAAATGTACAATGACTTATGATGGGAAGTTCCACTGGGAAATGAACTGACTCTACAGATAATTATATGTAAGAAACAAAAGAAAAAATAAAGGGAAAGAAAACTCTAACACTACTGATTAACAGAGTTTGCCCATACCGCAAACTGTTCTTCTTTCATGAACCTTTGAAATCTTAGGAAGAATATTTTTCCAGTGCATTGGGATCATAGTTTCCCACCCTTGATTTAATAATTTTTTGTAAATTTTCTGTATCTTTAGGCAAAGCAGATTAAGACTTGCAACATGGCAAATAATGCTAGCTGCTGAATTCAACTGCACCCTGACAACGTGTCAGTCTGCCAGTCCTTCAGAGAGATCTTACAGGTTGTTTGTCTGAATCTGATCACTGGTTAGCAAGACATTGCAGCTACCCTGGTTAGGGAAAGTCAGCAGCCACATTTCGTCAAAGGGACTGACAGGCTATGACAAAATGATACCGGACTTCAAGTTTTGAAGACCTTTTACTAGAAGATGTGCAATAAAAGAATAGGTATATAAACATGTCCAAATTGGTCTTCTTTACCATTTGTTATTTTGGAAATCTGTAACATGGTCAGCAGCTAAATGAAAGGATTTAGTTCTGCAGAAGACCCAGTCATGCATATTGTGTTCATGTGTCTGCTTGGTTCATGAAGGTCATTCAGTATACGTGACAAGCTCACAATGATATTATAAATCCATGGCAAAGGTTGCTGTTGTGTATAACCACGTTTATTTTCCAGACTGTGTTGGAATTGTTTTCTTTTATGGTAAGCATGATAAACTCAGAAGTGACCATCATCTATGCCCTAGTGGAGGGAAAAGTATACGCAGCAGCACTGTAATTCTGCCAATGTGTATCGCTTTGCTTGACAGATGCATAATGTGGAAATGTCAGTGAGGAAGGAGTTGAATAAGTCAACAAATGCCGTGCTCATGAGAAAAGGCTTGCTAAACTTATTTTAGTGATACAGCTACCCTGTTATTTTAGGTGAAAGGCCCTTATGAAGAATGCCTAATACTTGCTACTGTCCTCTGTACTGTTGCACAGATTTGAAGTGCTTGGAGATACTTGTTACTGTGATGATGAGGCAGCTACTCATCTGGCTGCACTCAGTCTTCCACAGCAAAAGCTTACATAGGTTTTTCTCTGTGTGAAGGATCATTTCCTCCTGTGAGCACTATGGTGCTGTAATGGTAAGGTATGCAATGGAGACATGAGGGACAGACATATGCCTTTTCTGAGCCATGTTGTTTCTGAGGAGTCTCCCACAGATGACATGATAGGTCTTTGAGATGCAGTGATGGGCTGGTTCCCGGCCCTGTAGGATTCAGTTAGATAGACCTGGACAACTTTGACAGGATTTTCAAGGAGGTAAGGTCATCAATCCACTCAAACTCCCTGCTCACACACCCTGAAAGTGCTGCAGGGAATGTCAGCCAAACCATTCTCATAGCACTCCTAAAGGACCCCCAGAGCTAAGCCAATAGATGCAACAGCGAAATTTGGCTTCAAGGATATTATTGTGGGTTTGCATTTTACAATAATATTGGAACTTGCCTTAACTGCTGTATATATTGTAGCTGCCAAGGCTGGAGGGAGGATTAAAAGAGAAGCTGAGACAACAGCTAAATGAAAAGAATTTTTTTTTAGTATACCCACAGTATAATGACCTGGCTGAGGTAAGAATTTTTACTTACTATAAGTTTTCTAAGAGAGGGACACCTGAAATAACTGTCTAAATTATTACTAATTGTTTTGTCTATGAAAATACCTTTATTAAGGGGAATGTCCTATAAGGGAAACAGAAAGAAGCAGCAATTTGGTAGTAGTTGTTGCTGTTTGCGAAGCTATCACCTAACTAACCATAACTGCTATTAGTGCTGCACTACTTCAAGAAAAGTGTTGCTGTTAACTCATGTTGTTTCATGAAGGTCCTTTCCTGACACACTTACTTTCTGCTAAAGACAGGCATAAGACCATGCTACAATGCTGCTGTTTGTTTCTACAGCTTTCCCCTTAGTTTGCCATGCTAACAGATACAGTGGAAACAATACCTGGAATTAGTACACCTACCTTGCAGATCTCACATATGTTTATGCATGGTGGCCCAGTACAGGCTGGTAAGAGTAACATAAACAGTATTATCTGCGTTTTGCTTGGCTTGAAATGTGAAAACCTTTTATTCAGAGGCAGGAAGCAACCTCATCATATGGAAACAGAAATGACAGTCAGGCAAGCAGCATTTTACCATTCAATTATTCTACATAGCTGTAGCAAAAAGGCACTTAACAAACATCAATATGTTATTAAATTTGTTTCTTCAATGGAAAAGCAAGAGCTGGGAGACAAAATATTGGGGGGGAATAGAATTTTTGGAAAATAAAAAGGAGAAGAGAAAAGAAAAATATTGGTGAAGGAGGAGAGGCAAAAAATCTGAAAAATCCATGTGACAGTGTTACAAACTATGCAGTAAATGTATTTATGGGAACGCTTTTACACTGCCATGACTCCTTTGTTCATTGATCTATGTCCATGAGTCTTCTGATATTTCAGATCTTTAGAAGGTTCAACTAGCCACAAAATGCCCTCTTCAAAATATGTATGTTCAGAGACAGTGTATTTAATTATAGAAAAACTAGAGAAAGAATGAAGAGAAATTAGGAGTAAAGAGGAGCAATCATTATTTTCATTCTCATATATTTGTGGTAATCCAGTAAAATTGTTTTCTCCACAATTCTCTCAGTGTGTCCTTCAACACACCTTCCACTTCACAGTGGCAGCATTTGCTAGGACCATAGTGAAAATACTTCAGAAAATGGCTATATGAATCTGATCAACTTATTACTGAAGATGGATTCAGTGTCAGGAAACAAAGACAAACCTATTAAACCAAAAATAATTAACTGACAAATTTGATTTAGATTGTTTTTGCTAGTTTAGGGTTCTCTTTCTCTTTCAGATGAATGATGTCTTTTCTATCAGAGAACCTAGTAGTAGACAAAAAACTTGGTAGAAGAAAACACATTGCAGGGCAGTTTTTAGAAACAAGATAAAAATGTAACTGGTTAATACATTACTAGAGGACTTGAACTTGGCTATCTTCTGAAACTTCCAGAGGGAAGATTTAGGTGATAGATTATTCTAAATACTATAGTTTAATAAGTAAGTTGAGAACTAAAAGCTATTTGTAAAGCAAAATTTTTCTAATGCGTGGTATAAATTTTAAACTTGGTTTATTTGATAACAAATTTCTACGTTGCCAAAATAAAGAAAACATCATTAGAGATTAGGAACCAATACATTTATATGTAATAATGCTTTGTGCATATTAAATTAGACAGTTTAGTCACTGTGGGCTGAATCTTGTGCCTTGGCAGAGTCAGATTATAAAGCTCTTGTGAGCTATATAGTGATGTTAAATTTAATATTTATTGCAGCCTCTCTGGTCTACAAAAGTGGTCTGCTAATGAAGATGACCATTTCCAAAGATAAATGAGTCTCCAATTCTTAGTAATTGGAAGAAAATACATGGTATGCAACCACTCAGGTAAGTATTAGAAGAGTTAGTGATTTACTGCTCTTCTAGGTAAGACAAGTATTTCCAGTCTTACCTCCACTTCTTTGAGGAAGTGAAATGAATGCCCTACAAAAAGATCTGGCAGAATTTTTGTGGGCATACGTAATATATATATGATAAATAATTTTTTGCATAAAATTAATATCTCCCAATATCTGTGTTGAATCATATACCATTGGAAAGCGTATTCTGAATTCAGCAGCTTTCCTGGTTTCAAACACATGAAAATTTCAACTTCTGGCTGCTTGTAATGACTGAGTTTCTTCTGTATGCTAAAGTTGATATCTGGGCAGTTCAGTCTTCAACATTGCTCACCGTATCTTTTGGACAAGTGTAATTTTAGGGAAGTAGGAGACATGTATGTAATTTAGGAATTATATTTGCATGTAAGGGCCACTAAAAAAGTTATTAAATGATTTGTCTTGACTATACTTGGTTGCATTTAAAAATTGCATATTCTTCTGTGAGACTTGAATTAAGGCTTCTTATAGTTATGAGACAAAAAAATGACAGAATATTCAGGACAGAATGAAGATATGCTCAGGTTCTAAAGGGCTATCAGTGTGAAGGACTTTGAAAAGAGAGACAGCTCACTAAAGAGAGACTCTGAAGGCTAGCACCACTGGCACCAATTAGTCTTTGCTGTGTTTGTGCAAAATTGAATTTCAAGTTCATAACGTAGCTGAGTAAGCTTTCTCTAAAAAAAAAAAAAGAGCACTAATTGAAAGTACAATTAGCTGCTATGAGCATAACTGCATAATAATGTCAGCAGCCAAGTACTTTTATAATAAGATGTTTCTCACAAATGCAGAGGACCGGACTTTGTATCCCAGGAGCTGACTAGAAATTCCCATGTGTGGTATAACAGTAGTAAAATCTAATCTACCAAAAAGAGACATAATTTATTTAACCATAGTAGGCTGTCTTAACCTGGATCAGTACTGTGGGTCATATCGTGCTCTTTCTTTTAACTCCATACAAGGATGTTTAATCTTATACATATGTTTTCTGCCTTTTTGCTATCAAACCTCATTGTGAGAGATAGAAAGGGCATCTTTCTGTCTTTCCTTCTTACTTTTTCTCTCAACTGTCACCTGATGGATAATTCACCTGGTTTTACAGACAACACAGCATTAGGAGTCATATGCCATATTCATTTCAAGCTTACAGTTCCTTTGGAGGAAGGGGGCAGAACTAGTGGAATCAAACCTTAAAAGCAGACTCCAGTATTAATATCCTGAGACAGAAGCACGGTAATCCTGTCATTTAAACTGTGCTTGCTTGTTCATGGATCTGACAAAGAAATAGTGTGTGGGAGATTTACAAGTTTTTCTTCAGTTTGTGGAGTAAATGCATGTTATGTGTTGTTTGTTTTCCTATTACATTGTAACATTCTTCCTCATCTACTAAGAAGTCAAAACTGTTCGGCCTCTTGTCCGATTGGAATTTTTCTTGATTCTTAAGAGGTAAAAAAGCCAGTTGGTAGAAGTCTTGCTCAGACTGTCACACAGGTCTTTCACCTCCCCCACTGTAGATTCTTCTGAGCCTATTCTAGTGAGCTGCTGTTTCTCTCTCTGTATAATTATACTAGTCAGTTTATGTTGCACTGAATGGTGATTAATTTTTCCAATGCCACCTCTGCTATGGAGTTGAGAAAGGCCAAGAACCTATGTTTTATTTATTTATGTTTTAGTTTCCCTTTTGACTTTTTCTGCCACTTATTACTAGCACTACTGGGTTGGCTGCTGAAGTGACCTAATAATTTTTATATTATAAAGTATTTGTGAGAGTCAGTAGTCTTTTTAGAGAGATGTAATATTGGGATTTATCATTCTATAGAATAACATCTGCAGTGTTTGCTCTTGGGATTTCAAGTCTGACAGTTTCATCTACTAGTATTGATTCTTTATTTTACCAATATTTTTATCATTGATATAATCCATAGTGCAGGTCTGGAATATATGGAGTAAAAAGAAAAGGCAAGATGGCTCCATAGGGAAATATCCAACAGCTAAATTAATTTAAGCCCTATTTTATGTACTGGCTACAATGGAAGGATTGAATGAAAGTGAATACAGACTTTTCACAAATCCAGCACTAGTCTTGCAGACCTTCTCCCTGGCACCATATCAGTTTCTACTATACTACATGCAAAGGTACAGTGTGCAAGCATAGAATACAGAAACAATAGGTTTCTAAATATTATCAGGAGAAAACCGGCACTGGCCCATGAGTGATTGGTAATTTAATTCTCATCAGTTTAAGTGAAAGTGACTTTACAGCAGGAAAGACTAATATGAAAAGTAAGCCTAAGTGTTGATGCCTCAATACATTATGCTGAAAATACCAACTACCATGTGGCTAATAGAGAACTAAAAGAACTGAAAATCATGGTTTATTTTACCACAAAGAAAAATAACCACCACCACATTCTCTCCCAGTCCAGTGATGGAATTTGAAGTGTCTTGTGACTCCAAGTTTAGTTCCACTAAATAATCTTATGTGAAGATTTTGTTTTCTTATTACTTTACAGTGATAAAATAAAGAGCTCTGGTTGACCTAAGAGTAAGATGTAAAAATGGATTGAAAAACAAATCCTGAATGCTGTTCTTATTTGTTCTCTCTTAACCTTCATCAGTCACTATTGTATTAAAAATGAACTGGTGATGGGGTTAATTTTAAATTAATGTATATTACATGACTACTTGCAGGTTACGAATCACAAAATGATTTTTTATTTGTTTAATAGATGCCTTTTAAAAATATTTTCCAGCCAAGATTCTTCAAATAATTGATAAATATTGCTTAAATTAACTAGCCATTTTACAGATGACAGGACAAAGAGAGTGAATGGATTTTCTAAGATCATAAAATAATTGCTCAGTCCATAGGTAGAGCATAATCTTCTGATTGTGTTTTTTCTTCCATAGTTTCTTAAACATGTGTTGTTATTTCTGTCAGTGTGCAGCAGACATCTCAGTTCTATTAGTTATTCTGCCCAGATAAAATACAAACGTCTTAAACTTACTTTTAATGATCTTCAGGTTAAGTACATCCTATCTCTTCCAAGTAGGTTCTTTCATCCAGATAAAGTGTATTGTAGCCAAGAGTGTTCTTTCGTTGACTAATGACTGTTACCTCCAGACAAGACTTCCTTAAAGTGTGCTGAGTGAGACACACCAAGACTACATTTAATGCAGTGACCATCATTGTGCCTTCAAAGCTTTCCTTTTGAGGAGCCTAAGATGAGCTGTAGATGTAGAATCCTTTCCTAGAGAAACTTAGCCAGACTTGTGTGAAAAGGTAAAATGCAAATTTTAGCAAATTTGTTTCCCTATTATTGTTCATATTGTAAAAATAGCAAGCAAAAGTGGATGAAGAGAAACAAGAAGAAACTGAAGAAAAAAAAGGCTAAGGAGGAAAAGACAAAAAAGTCATAGAACAGTGGAAGAAGATTTCAGTCTAATCAGATTGGAATATTTTAAAGAAATTTATAAATGCATATATAGCACTTTACAAATATGCTTAGAAGACAGATTAGATACTGTTTTGCACCATAGATAGGGAGGCACAGCGCAAAATTCTTTCTGGATTTCAATAAGAAAGACCCAACAACAAATGACTTAATAAAATAGCTGTTTTAATAAATAGAATGAAAAAAATATAGATTGTGAGTAAATCTTACATCCCTTAAGATGCTGGGAACCCTGCTTTCATGCAGATCCCGCATTAATTTTCCCACAATGTACTGCAGAAATCCTATTTGTAGAGAGGTTCAGTCTCCCTCCCATACCATGATGCTTTTTATCTTGTGTAAAGCATAAAAACATATGTCTTCCCCTGACAAGCAGGAGGGTTGTCTCTTTCACGATACCCACCAGCGCACAGCACAGGCTGGCATGGGGCACTCCAGCAGATTCCCTTGCAGCAGCTGCCCATACTGGCGTGTGGGCTTCCCAAGCCTTATGCACAAGGCCTGATAGATCAGATGTGGCTTGCCCAAGATCATCAAGTCCTAAAATGTAGTATCTTCCACAGGGCATATATAAGGTATCATCAAAATCTGTTTGTAAGTATGTATCTTTGCTAAGGCTTGTAGTGTGCTCCATTCATGTCAGCATATGTTTGATATTCACATCTGATAACCACTACCTGAAAAAAACATTGAACTGGAGGAGAGGCTTGTTTCTTTTAATATTACTTCAGTTGTTACAGCCCCTGGATATATCATACTATGAAGAACTGCATGCTTAATTTAAAAGTCAATATCTGTGTAAAAACAAAATACAATAAAATTTTGATAATTAAAAGGAAAACCTCAGAATGTCTGTAGCTTCAAGTGATATTTTGAGGCTTGCCAGCCATGCCATTACTTACAAAATTATTAGGAAAGTAGCTTTGAAAATTAAAATAGCTACTTACTGATTAGCAAGACACAGGAAAGCAATTACCAGAAAAAGATAATCATAAGCAATAAAAAAAAATGTCTTTATATAAGAGATTGGCTGGAGCAAAAATCATAATGCAATGGTGCAAAAGGTTAAAATAAAAGTCCTTTGAGTTGCCATAGCTCTACTAAATTCTCCTTAAATATGGGAACAGGACATGAGGGAAGATTTTCCTGCTTTGAATTACTGTCAGTAAAATCACATCTGAATAATTCTTAGAAAGTTAGTAATATCAAAGGAAAATGAGCTAATGTGCGGTATATGGTCCACTTTTTAAAGATGCAATATAGAGGTCTTTCTTTGGGAACTGATGCACTCCGAAAGCTCTCTAATGTGTGTTCTCATGTAAGTTCATGGACAGAGATCCACAGTCTTGAAATCTGGCAAATTCACCCATGATAACATACTGGAAGCATGAAATGATTGGGTAAAACTGTATTTTAAACTTCCCTGTAATGGGTTTGTGTGGCTGCTTAGCTGTTTGCTGGGGTCAACCCACCACAAGGCCTCAATAATTAAAAGACATTGGACAGGATTAGATCTTTCCTTTTTTGCAGGTTTACATTCCTGTTTCTTAACCCAGTTGTTTCTCTCTTAGCAAGTGTCCACAACATATTTCTTTGCTTTAAACAAGAGATGCTGCAGTGATTACTCTGTTTATATAGGACAGTGGGCAATGACTGTATGATTTTCTAGACTATATTTAATTACTCCAAATTAAGTGTTACATTGATAAGTTGTAAGATCTTACATAAACCTATCTGGAGCCAAGTCATTTGCAAATTTCAGTAAGAGTTTACTTGCAAGTAGTAGAGTTTTGATAAACTTCAATGCTAACTCAGCAAAGGTGCATAGACTGTAACATAAGTGATGAACACATAATGTTCCAGCATGGAATCATAGAAAATAGAGTGATCACATAAAAGTCATGGAAAACTGAATGCTTAATGATTTACCACTTCTGCCCCAAGGAAGGAAGAACTATGCCTGTGCCTTTCCTGACAGACATTAGCCTAACTTATTCTTAAAAAGAATAATATAAGAAAACATTCTATGTGAGACTCTACACAGTAATTTCACCAAATATGCTATATAGTCACACAAAGATTATGCTTAGAATTTAAGAGATATATGAGAAACCACAGCACTATAATGAAGTAAAACATGTCTTGATCTAAGCCTTCATTAACTCTTACTAGTATGTTCTGCAAAAATTAAGAAATAATTCACCTATGACCTTATAAGCATTCACAAATACTAATGAATCTATTCCAGTGAGCTCTGTTATTTTGCTCTGTTATTTTTTACTAGTTATATTTGTCTTCAAAGATGGTTAAAGATATCTCTGCTCACCTGTGGCATTGGCTGCTCAACTTACATCTGTGTTGCATTTTGCTGTCTCTGTTGTGTGAATAGAGATGTTTGCTGGTCCACAGCGTAAAATCACTTACTGGCTAATCCCTTACTTGCTAATTTAGAGAGAGGAAAAAAGAAAATGTTATTGGGTGTCATGGTTTAACCCCAGCCAGTAACTAAGCACCATGCAGCCGCTCACTCACTCCCCCCCATCCAGTGGGATGGGGGAGAAAATCGGGAAAAAGAAGTAAAACTCGTGGGTTGAGATAAGAACGGTTTAATAGAACAGAAAAGAAGGAACTGATAATGATAATGATAACACTAGTAAAATGACAACAGTAGTAATAAAAGGATTGCAATGTACAAATGATGCGCAGGGCAATTGCTCACCCCCCGCCGACCGACACCCAGCTAGTCCCCGAGCGGTGATTCCCCACCCCCACTTCCCAGTTCCTAAACTAGATGGGACGTCCCATGGTATGGAATACATCGTTGGCCAATTTGGGTCAGGTGCCCTGGCTGTGTCCTGTGCCACCTTCTTATGCCCCTCCAGCTTTCTCGCTGGCTGGGCATCAGAAGCTGAAAAATCCTTGACTATAGTCTAAACACTACTGAGCAACAACTGAAAACATCAGTGTTATCAACATTCTTCACATACTGAACTCAAAACATAGCACTGTACCAGCTACTAGGAAGACAGTTAACTCTATCCCAGCTGAAACCATGACATTGGGTTAGCCTTGATCACTTCAGTGATCAGCCTATGGAAGGGCCGTATAGACAGAGGCAATTGAGGAGACAATGAGTTTCAATGAAGAGATAAGAACAGGCATCCACACCCTGGGAAAGGGAAACAGAATTTCTTAAGATTTTGCCCAACTGAAAATACACATGTAACACCTCTCAGTGATATTGAAAGGCTGATGTGATTTATGTAAAACATATAAATAATTTAAAAACATATTGAAGTTAATATTACTAAATTTAAGTCTTTTGGCTGTTGGACTTCTTATAGCACCTATCCCTCTTGGCTTGATTTTCAGGTAGAACCCAGTTCTTTAGAAGTACTGACACTTCCCAAATCTGTCGGAAGATGTATGTGCACTAGTGTTGGAACTGTGTTTTTGAAAGGTTTTTGCTGAAATGAAGATACACACTGTAATAAAACAGACAATTAAGAAGAAGTAGAAAAAAAAAAGAAAGAAAAAAAAGGCTTAGTGTTGAGTAGCCAGTATTATGTACGGAATCACTACATTTGGAAGATTTGGAAGCCAAAACTAAGACAGTATATTTCTTCTGCAGATCTAGTACTATAACCAAATTAAGTTATTTCTGAGCTGTGGCTCTGTGGTCCTGGTAAGAAATACAACTAGAAACAGCTAAAGGTAGTGCTGTGAGATATATTAGTACTTAATGGACAGATAGAAAACCTGGATGATGCATGGGGTTTTAGTTCTAAGTTCAAAAGTCAAGCTTTTTTCCTAAATGCCCCCTCGCCCTTCCCCCCCGGCCCGTCAGCTGGAGTATGCAGACAAAAGCATTGCTTGCTTACTTGCTTGGATTGATGAATATAATTCAGCCTTTACAACATCTGTAGACAAGCTCATTACAAAATGTAAAGCTCCCTAAAATGTCAGCTTAAAAATTGTTTCCAGTATTATATTTCTAGTTCTGGTGCAGAACTGCTGATCTGATTTACATTACAAGATATGGACACTAGAAAGGCAGTATTGGCAAACCAATTAATGTCAATTTTAGATCTGACATAGCTTAGAAAAAATTCCTGTACTGTAATAAGGGAATTAGATTTCTTTTTCTCTGTAATTGTTTAGGCTGTTCTTCCATCTGTTCCAATGTAAACTGACATTACTCATGGTTGATGTACTTTAAACTTATTAACACCTTGCTCACTCTCTCAGTATCTTAATAATCTTGTTTGATTAAAAAAAGTGGTTTGATTAGTCACTTTCTGAACCTGATAAATCTTCAAAACAGTAAAACCAGCTATTTGGAAATATGTGATGCTATTCCATTTATGATAATATTCATAAATTCACACAAACACACTTTTACTTGAATCTCAATTATTTTCCCCAACATAACTACATTTATTTTTTTTTTTTGTATCCCAGAAAAAAAAAGTAGTTTGCAATATGCTTCAATAGCTCTACCCTAAGGATTTCATCTGTGGGCATATCAACAGGAAAAATAAATTTTTAATTTTAGGAAAAGAAACTATTTAAAATCATAAATCTTGCATTAATTTACAATATTTAAAATAAAAATATTTTATATCCCCAGTAACTGAATGTAAATATAATATTTTTCAAATATTCTTTTGCCTCAATATCAGAGACCTCTAGCTTAACCAGGAGGCAGACTGACATTTTCTCACAACCAACTGATTTTAAAGACCAAACTTTCCCCCAAAGGGAAGCAGAATTCTTTGCAAATAAGATTTTTTTCACCAGTAGCTGTGCCAGAAGACCTCATCGGGATTAAATATAGAAACTGTTAAAGACAACACATCAGCTGTTTTCATTTCTACTCTGCTGAATGAAGACAAAGATACTGGGCTGTAGAGGTCGGAGACAAACAAGGACTTTGCAGATTAGTGTTTACATGAAGGTACCATGAAGTAAGTGGAAGGATGATGTGCACTAGCCACCCCAGCTTCATTCTGGGCGTGTTCTCTAGAGTTAGTTTTTCAGCAGGTGTGGTGCTATGCAAACTCTGTGCTCTAGTGGGGTTGCTCCAGCCCTAGGACACTAACAGATAGTAGATCTGCTTAGGCCCATCAAATCTACTGGGAGAGATTTTATTACCGTCTCCCATTCCCCTACTATGATTCTGGAACTACTTGTATTCTTGGAACAGTACAATAATTTCTCTATGGCTCCTCAGAAATGCCAAACCATAGAAGATTTTACAGTAAATCTTACAGCATTACTGGTTGGGAAGGAAGGAGAATAATGTTTCCTCTGCTATCTACCCATTTGGTAGACAATTTGCTCACTTTGTCCATCAATCTCTGTTAGAGAATATGACTCTGGATTTTACACCAGCTGTGGCTTTTCACTTGTCTTCAGTAATGATACTACACAGAACCTGCTACAACATACAATCTATGGAGTAGACATCAGAGGAAAAATTTTCTAAACAATGAAAAATAGTAAGTGATGCAAGAAAAGCTGCAAGTGAAAAGCTCATCCTACTCATTATATTACTGCCACTTCAAAATGTTATGTAGATTACATCAAAACAAGCTCCTTTTAAACTTCTAAGAACATGAAACCATCTAGCCTGGTTGTCCTTCAGCAGTGGCCACTAGCAGATGCCTGGAGACCCCAAGAGTAAGAACAGGGCAAGCATGAAATATCACCACAACTTGAGGTACTATGTTGAAGGAGGTATTCTGCAGGCAGGTATCAGATTAATCTTCCCAGATTAAATGAATACTTCTAATATTCCCCTTGTAGCTAGGGATTACTTTGGAGTACATTTAGATCAAAATGTGAGCTCACCCAGGGTGATTTTGACTGCTCCATCTACACACTTTGCTACCCATAAAAGCCTTCTGGAATATCTAGAAGGGAACTGGAAAGCAGAATAATCCCAACAGGCAAACTTTAAACCATCTGAAAAGAGCAACTTTATATGTTATCACTGCCATATTAATTAAATTGTTATTTTCCAACTAGGCAGCATTCTGCTATTTTGTCCAGATTAATTCTCAATAAGAACTCAATAATTCACATTTTATATTGGCCACGTTCTAGAAATGTTGAAACAATGATCTGCTCAGCGAAAGAGACATACAGACGTGTAACTCATCAAATATATCGACACATCTGACATCCAAACTACCTCATTTTTGCCTCAGATTTTCATACAAATTGAACAGGAAAGGAGAAGAATAGACCCCTTCAAAAGCCCATCTGTCTTGTTATGGTTGAGCAATTGCCCACTCACATTTTACCTCTCAATGGCTCTACTCTTTGCAGTCATTCAGAAAATCGCATATAACCCTGGCAGCAGTTAAACCAACAAGAACGAATTGTCAATGGCATGCAAAGCTGTAGAAAGAACTGCAAAAATTAGCAGCTGCATTTCTTTGATTCTTAGAGGGAACTTATTAGGCAGTTCAATGAATACTGAAACTTCAACATGAGAAGAAATAGTATGAATATATACATAGTCTTATTCTATATCAATTTCTCCATAATTTTAGTTTTTTCCCTTGTTTATAAAATTTTCTGCTTTCCCACTTCATCAGAAATGTATCACTTTATTCTAGCTAATTTTCCCATTTTCATTCTTTGCTATCTGGCAACCAATTTCCTCTTCAGTTTCTCAAACGAAAATGTGAACTAGATATTAGAGTGATCTCAGCATGCAAAGTAAGGACTGAATTTCAATGGCAGATTTGAAAGGTACTATTGATAGAACATGTCATAGCATAAGCAAACCTGAAATACTTTCATTAATTCAATTTTGAGTCATAAGTTAATGGAGATTCAACCTCACTCATTTATATAAGAAATTAGGCAGCCACATTTGGTCAATTATTTTTGTATTATAGACATGAGCATGAGACTACTCTTACTGTTAGATTCTACAAAGTTTTGCAAAGTTTTGCATGCTCTTCTGCAGTGCATTTCTCATTGTCTCTAACAGAATATAAATCAGTTGCTCAAAGTACCCTGTAAATTGAAGTTATTTCAGTAGGAAATATCCACCTTTGAAAATCAAGGCTTATTTATATCCACATTCATAGTATACAAAAATCTTCTATACGTTAGTGCCTAGAGGCACACAAATGTGTCTGTAATAATGAATGCAGAAATAGCATTAATGAAATCTAGGTGAGGATGTTTTCTTCTGCGTAACATTGGGAAAAACAGTAAGACATATGCCTTCAGAAAGGTTTCTCTGTAGCATACCTATTTGGGGAACATGAGTACAGTAAGGAATTCATTCAGAGTTCTGTGGTATATTCAGGCAATAAAATTTTTATTGCCCTTCTTTTATTAAAGTGTGTGAAAATTAGCATATGAGGCAATATATTGTAGTATCCATACCCTCTCCAATGCTTTTATTGCTGCAATTAACTTTCTGACAAATGAAAGATCAAATGTGTTCCATGTTATGTCTTAGCAATAAGATTTTTATTGTTTGGAAACCAAGAATTAATATATTTTCCTAAATTCTGTTCCAGATTTCTGTATCATCTTTTATTTAAAGCAGGAGTATCTGATCTGTTCATGAAGTTCAGCTGCAGATTTGCATATGATAGGTTAATTTTCTAGTTGGTATTATTTAAAGAAATTACCATACCATATTGCTACATTTTCTGCTACTTTTGTCTGAATGAGTCTCTTTGCAGAAATCCTATTGAGTAAAGTGGAAAGAAGGATTTGCTGGACCTTAGCAATAGAGGGTAGATATGCTGTTGGGAATAGTAAAATCTCAATTTTTCAACATTCTGGACTTTATGTTGCAAAGTTAAAAAAAAATCATGAAGTTTAAAATTTTCTCTAGAGAAATGCATGAGAGATGGGATGTGTCTCATTGCAAAATAAAATCAAACCCACAAGAATATAAAATAATTTTTATTTTTAATTTTAATATTTCTGGTTTTCTTGTTGCAACTTCTTTGTAGGTATTCACTCTTTGTTATTTGAAATGTACAGTATTTAAAAATAAATACATGATGCTTACAGGTGTCATGGTTTGAGATGATCAGAACAGTGTTAGGTAACACAAATATGGAATGAGCAAAAAAGCTGTATTTTTCATAAATAATAGTTATTTCTTTTAGAAAGTTTTCTTTAAATTAGATTAAATCAAATCAATAATCCGGTTAGAAGTTAGGATTTACACTGAAATCAATATGAAATAAGGTGAAAAGTGTAGTATGGAAACCCCACAAACCTGGACTAGTTGTGTTGGGTTTACATGGTAAGGTTTTAGTACTGGATGGTCTGTAGGGGTGCCTTCTGTGAGAAGACACCAGGAGCTGCCCCCATGTTGGACAGAACCAGTTCCAGCTGGCTCCAAGACAGTCCCAAAGCTAAGCCCATCAACAACACATGTGGCGCCTCAGTGGTAACATATTTAAAAAGGGTAAAAAATGCTGCAGAGCAGCTGTAAGAAAGTGGTGAGAAAATATGAAGCAACCCTGCACACACTGAGCTCAGTAAAGAGGGAGGGGGAGGAGGTGCTCCAGGTGCTGGAGCAGAGATTTCCCTGCAGCCCATGAAGAAGAGCATGTTGTCCTCCTGCAGCCCATTGAGGACCACACTGGAGCAGATACCCACATTGCAGCATATGAGGGACTCCATGCTGCAGCACATGGACTTGCCTTGAAGGAAGCTGCAGCCTGTGGAGAGGACCTCACTCACGGTTTGAGTACTTGTGTTATTGTGTACTTGTAAGTATATTGTTTAACTGAAATATGAGAAAATTTAAATAGCAGGAAACAAGATTATATAGATAAAGACAGGATTAATAGAAAACGATTCTCTGAAATGATACTTTTGTTTCATATTTTTCAGGCTCAAATTGTCTTGATGTCTTTAATGACCCACAACTGGGGACGGTTACTGTTTTTTGCATTTACTTTGTCATGGTAGGTTGGTAAGAATTAATTATAAATTTGTGTCATGGTTTCAGCCCAGCTGGTAACAAAGGACCATGCAGCCGCTTGCTTACTCCTCCCGCCCCCCCTCCGGTAGGATGGGGAGGAGAATCAGAAAGGAGAAAAGAAAAGAAAAACGGAACCTCATGGGTTGAGATAAGGACAGTTCACTGGGACAACACAACAAGAGTAGTTACAATGGCAACGGTACTAATAAAAGAATACACAGAATGAGTGATGCGCAGTGCAACTGCTCACCATCTGGAACCTGACGCTCCCCCACCTCCCCCACCGAAAGCCAAGCGAGAGAGTACCCCCCCCAGTCCGCTCCCCATTTATATACTGAGCATGATGTGACATGGTATGGACTAGCTCCTTGGCTAGTTCAGGTCAGCTGTCCTGGCTGTGGCCCCTCCCAGGTTCCTGTGAAAATTAACTCTATCCCAGCTGAACCCAGGACAATTTGTTCCTGTAACATATTGGGGAGTGTCAATGGAGAAAGAGGAGATTCCTCTGGTGGACAAAGTAATCAAGGACTGGTTGTTTTAAACAGAAACATTGCCTTTTTTTCCAGGTAACAAAACACTAGCACTATGGTATTCTAAAAAAAAGGAAATATTAAGATAATAAATTGATGACAGAATGGGAAATACTTAAATCACTATTGCACTAAGGAAAATAGAGACTGAAACTTTAATGCCAGATTCTATATCTATCAGGTTATGTGTTTGCTGGTAGTAAGAATATAGCACATAAATATTTTTACTCCAAAACCATTTGTAAGTACATCAAGATAGACTGCATATTTCTTGAATGTATAAGAAATCTCAGTGGATTGTTTTGACTTTTCTTCCTACCTTAGGATTGGATTATTCAAAAGGAACAATAACTTTTAAATTCCCACCTGAAGGTGTTGCGTACTACAGTTTGCAGATTGTAATTATTGTTACAGACATTAATTAACAGATTTTGAAACACATTCATGAGTTAGAAAAAAAAATATGAGAGGTTAAAGTAATTTTTTGTGTGCCTTAATTACAATCAATACACTAGAGATTAATATATTCCAAAAGCTTATTATTTTAGTAAAATACCCCAAGGCACAGCAAAAAAATAGCAAAGAGCAATTATGAATGCCAGTATAAGCAGAAGGTGGACTGAAATAGAGCTGCAAATGTTGATCAGCAGATTACAACGTACTTGGAGGCTACATCTCTAGACAATTTTTTTTCTAGAATTTAATAATTTATTTAACAACCACAAAAAAGGTACCTTTGATGAATTTACACTAAAGGTGTGAGTCAATCAGTTTTAAGATACAGCTGGGCCTAAATCGTGAGACCTGACGCCAACAAACATGGAAAATGAGTGTGCTCCTGAGCTGAGGGAGGTGGAGAAGTAAATATGAATGAAATAACTGAAAAGTTCAGCTACAAGAAAAGGTTTGTTGATGGGCAGGGAATTCTTTGGATAAATAGCCTGAGGCAGTAGCAGTGTTCCTGGGATGTACAGCCTGAGATCTAGGGGCTGTATCTGCTCCAGTAGCATCATGCGCTGTGGTACAATAAAGTGGTCAAATGGTACTAATGTGCCCACCTCCCCAGCATTTCTCCTTCTCTTCCTGTCATGGTTCAGGTGAGTTTGTTTCATAGTTCTGGAATAGCTGTTTTTTTCTTGCAAGCCATCATATTCTATTCTAACTGAAGTTTGTTACATTGATTCATTTTGGGTTGTCATTTGTTGCTTCTGAGACACAAGTGGCTCTGTCATTGGTCTGTGGAAGGACGTGCATATTTTCTGAATTTTCCACTGAGGAAAAGTTGTTGGAATCAGACAGTGGTGGCCAGGAACAAATAACTATTGGCAAAAGCAAAAGCACCTCATAATTAAGGTCAGTTTCTAATATGAATCTGTGTTTTAATTTCTTGCATATTTGTTTTCAAACTATTGAAGTACAGTTTTTCATGTTCACAAGTTCAGACCTCTCACTAGTTCCATTTCTTAATTCTTTCTTTTGAAATTCAAGGTGGGTAGTGATGTATTGTCTTTGCAATATTCTAGCTATGTAATCTCTACATACTTACATTTTGGTCTTTGCTTTTAATCACTGTTTGATTTAAAATATCTAACTAGTGAAGGGGGTCTGAGAATTCCCTTCCTTCATTTCATTCCTATGTGTGAAGTTAGCATTTTTTGTAGTATTTTCATCCAACTTAAGTAGCTCAGATGTAAAAGTATAGCCATGTAGGTAAGATTCCTTCCTAGGAAATGTTTGAAGCAAAGCATTACTAGTTCTGCCAACCTGACAGTGAATTTGCCCAGAGACCAGATTGCTCTAACTTCTAGGTTACTATAGGAGTAGTCCATTTATGCAAGCAACTGATATTTTTATTTTACATTCAGCCTATAATGGTGTGATACATACATTTTATAGGAATGTAAGTCTTTCTCTAGATCCAGCTTTCTGGTCTTATATAATGTTTGTGATTCACGATTTTTAAACTCATTACAAATATAGGGGAACTTAAAAAAATTATAAAATTGTTCTTTCCTTCTTATCATCTCCAATTGCAGAGAATTATTATTCACACAATAATGCAGCATTTTTTATTTAAACTGCTTAGCAATAATGGATCTGCCTATGACCTTCCATGACACTTTACTCAGTTAAAACCAACTTTATTTTATTCTGGGTATATGTTAGGGATTATGCACAATTTCATGCTTAATTCCTTTTGACATGCATTAGAATAGATAAGAATTCCCCTATGTTACTAGGGCTAGTTCAAGCCCTAGGTATTTTTATTATTTACATATCTAAAATCATATATGTATATATTATTTTTATGTATATATATATATAAATATTATATTTCTAGTAGGTTTGGGGTTTTTTTTGAAATAAAACCATATTTCAAATATTTACAGAATTCTCTCAACTGCAAATCTATAATGTTGAGATCTTAGATAGACATCTACTTAGTATTGTTATCATCAGATATGTCATAATTTACACATAGACATACAGTTTTGTCCCTATCTTGGATATTAAATAATTTTTGTATTACATAATAGATTTTATAACTAAATAATTGTTAAGGCAGTAACAATGTTGACCATGAATTGTTCACAACCCACTTATCAAGACTTATACATGTAAAAGGAAGAGAAATGTTACTAATTTAAAATAAATTTTCAACTTACGTAGCAAAAGATATGTCCTTCCCGTCCTGTGACAACAGGGAAAAAATATTGATTCTGTCTTCTAGCTCTTAAAAGAAACACCAGAAATAATACTTCCTTTTTCAGGTACAGTATTTTGAAAAATGTTAGACTTTTATTTCTCAAATATTTATGTGAAAGGGTTTTTATATTCAAATGTTTAAAAGTTAGGGAATATTTACTGAAATATGCATATGTATCTGTCTACATTTATGTTTTCATTACAAAAAGAAATGTAGTAAGCAGTAATTTCCACAAGAGTAATTTTTTATGTCTTGTTTAGCTAGCCAGTCTCAAGAATTTCTTTTAAGTGTTTTTTCAGTCTGGGATGCTCTGAGTTATCCTAATTCTGTTAAGAATTATAATATTTTTCCAACATAATGAAGGTGAAGATGGGTAAAAAGCAATAACCAATATTATGCATATAACCTCTTTTATTTCATGTTTAATTTGCTACAGGAATTACTGCTTCAAAACTATTTTATTCAGAAATCCACATTCATGTTTCCAATTTTAAGTAAAAGCATCCATGCTTGAAAATGTATATCGACCTGTATCTCCTTTTGCATATAGTATTTTTTTACATTTTCCAGGCAGAAATCAAAGAATATTTTACATTATTTGGGAAATCACTGGACACATAGACAAGGTAAGAGCAGCAGTCATGTTTATGTATACTGCAGTGTAAATGAGCATTGTATGTTCTGTGTTGTTGTGAACAAGTTGATGCTAGAACTCAGTATCTCACTTCAAGGTGGTGTGGGCTTTTTGAAGTATTACGGAATTGCAGTGTAGTGAATTATCCCTTTTCTGAACTGTGTATGCTATGCAGTTTCTCAGAGAAAGTGTTTATGCTAGGGTGTAGATGCCCTACAGGAGCTGTAATTAACAACCTTGCTTTTGATTCTGAAGTGTGACAAATGTTCCTAAACCACACTATCCTATGGAATTTATTATATTTTATGTCACTGAGTGTAAATAAGAACTTCTGAAGCTTAAGAAAAGCTAGAAAGAAAAGGTTATCAGTGTCATTTAAGTCCTACATGTTGTCAAAATTTAGCCTTGAACAATGTTAGGTTTATTTGTCTTTCAGGATCACAAAGTGGTGGCCACTGCTCTTTTCCTTGATTGAGGCTGTCAGTTCTAGCCCCTGAAAGGATTCCCTTCTCCAACAGAAGAATTATGGGGAATTACAGGATCATAGGATGATCTATATAATTTGAAGCTTTACAGCTGTAACATTGTCTTTCTGTCCTGAGTGTACTTGTTTTTCTAGAGTGCTTTAAGTACTGCTTTGAAGGACAGTAAAAGCATAATTATGTAGATATTCTTTCACTCAGATATTTTACATACTGATCAGCAAATATTTCACAATTTCAACAATACCAAGTACCACTGGACAATAAATCAGAGACCAGATGCTTCAGGCTTCAGCAGAAGTGGTACTTTTCTCCTGTTTGGAGAAAAGAAAATTTAGGAAATATTAGTAAGTGTTCTGAATATTTTTATTTTCTACAGAACACAGCTCATGATCTTACCTTAAAAATTTATTGGGAGAAGAACAAGGAAAAGTAGTACTGGGAGTGGGGGATGGGGGGTGTGTGCAACTCAGTCATATTTTCACATTCACCTGTAAAACATTCAGTCTTTCTGCATGAAATAAACACTTATGTCATTGTATCAGTAAAGCTGCAGAAAAAGTGCATGAGATGCTTCTTCTGCAGGTAAGAAAAGATTTCAATTTACCATTACTCCTCTTTTGTTCAACATCTTTACTTCATTTATGCACTTAGAATGAGATTTGGCTGTAAGTTTCATAAACATGAAAAGAAACTGCTGGTTTCTTCTGTTTGGCAATACAATGTATTTTGGCTGTTCATATCATGGCAATATGGTGTTCTTTGCCATATTGTGGAATGACTGTTTGCATTGATGTTGCTGATAAATATGTTCCAAGTCATATGTAAAACCTCCTTACCCAAGTTGTGATTAAGCACCATGCTTCACCTGAGGGGTGCCTTGCCTCAGGCTGACATACCACCTGAGACATACTAAACAACTTGTCCTGATCTAGCATTTGTGTTTTCTGTTATTTCACACAGTAGAGTATGCACTCTGTAGCATATACTATTATGTGTTGTCAGATCTTGTACTGATCATTCAAGGTTTTGCTGCAATTTAGACATATTCTTCTTAAACTGAATTTGTTTTTTTAAGTAGTATAAAGAATAGCTATTTCCATTTTCATGCTTGGCAACTTGCAGTCTTGGCAACTGAGCTCCTATTTTAGTACTTCTCATCATCACAGAATTCCAAAATATGTTGTCTGGTTTTTGGGTTTTTTTCCCCCTTAAAAGTTTGCAAACAGTGCAGATTTGGTCTCCTTAATCCAGCTATCTTCTATATTAAGGAAATAAATTAAAATTCACAACCATCGTGGCTGGGTCTTAATTGCTACTGATGAGGCAAATGCTACAGAAGACAGGAAGGGACTTGCTGGGAATCTTCCAAAAATGCTGGCAATGTGTGTGGCTAACAAAGCACAATTAAAAAGCATCCTGATGCAGGATCACCATTCCTTAGTTTGCTGGAGTGCTGCCGTGGTTTATTGAAGGTAATGAAGTGCTAAAAGGGAATACCCACTCCTCCAAAGGATACAAATAAACTGTTACTGAAAATATTAGCTAGGACCAGAGGCCCTCTTTGATATTCTTGCCTTCTGCAAGGAACTGAAGGGCCTGAATTGGCATCTGTCAGAGTCATACTTCACTTAGACTAAAGATGCATTCACTGATGCATAGAACTGATTTGTTATTGCTTTGCAGACCATTACAGTGCTTAAATGGGACTTGCAATCCTATGAGGGTACAGGCTTTATACCAAAAACATTAGAAGGAACTTTTTCATAGAAATGCTTGGTTGAGCTTGGCAGTGGGCTTTGAAAGACTTCACATGCCTGGATTTACCATAACTCTGTTGCCAGAGAAGTTTGGTCTCACTAAGTCAGTCAGCTGCATGTCAAAATCCTTCATTTCCTTGAACGTTTATCGTCTTTTATTCTCTGAATACTGTGCTCTTGTCATTCTAAATGAGTTCAGAAACCCAATTTATCTTTCAGTCTCCTTCTTGTACAGATGAAAGTATGCAAAAGACTAGCTTGCTTTGTATAACAAGAAAATTAATGAATAAAAGACTTTTAAGTTCTTTATATCAGACAATGAATACATAGAGCAAATATGTTAAACAAGAACCATGTATTAACAACAGCATATATCGACTATGTTGTGTATAAAACAAAATATATGTGGCTAATTTATGTCATTTCATATTAACCATCTTTTGTGTCATTAAAAAGCTACTTGAAATTTAAGATTCTTAATCCAAACATATACTTGCAACAAGCTTTCCTCACTTAGTGAATGTCTAGTCAGTTAAAAATTCCTGGCAGGAGAGGGGTTGCAGGGGTGGCTCCTGTAAGAAGTTGCTAGAAGCTTCCCCAGCTCCAAGTTGGACCCACCTCTGGCCCAGGCTGAGCCCATCAGCAATAGTGGCAGTGCCTCTGGCAGAACAGATTTAAGAAGGGAAACCTGCAGTGGGGGAGGAGATTGGAATGTGAAAGAAACCCCTAAGCAGATACCGAGGTCAGTGAAGAAGGAGGGGGAGGAGGTGTGCCAGAGGAGGGGATGGCCCTGCGGCCTGTGGTGAGACGGCAGGCTGTCCCCCTGCAGCCCATGGAGGTGAACAGTGGAGCAGATGCCCACCTGTAGCCCATGGGGGACACCACACCGGAGCAGGTGGATGCCCCTGAAGATGGCCATGACTGCATGGGAAAGCCCACACTGGAGCAGCCTGTGACTGAAGGACTGCAGCCCGTGGGAAGGACCCACGCTGGAGCAGTTCATGAAGGACTGTCTCCTTTGGGAGGGACCCCACGCTGTAGCAGGAGAAGAGTGAGGAGTCCTCCCCCTGAAGAGGAAGGAGCGGCAGAGACAATGTGTGATGAACTGACCCCAACCCCCATTCCCTGTCCCCCTGTGCCACTGTGGGGGAGGAAGTGGAGAAAATCAGGAGTGGAGCTGAGCTAGGAAGGAGGAATAAGTGGGGGGAAGGTGTTTAAAGGTTTGGGTTTACTTCTCATTATCTTGTTTTCATTTGATTGGTAGTAAATGAAATTGATTTTGTTGACCATAATTGGTGAGTGATCCCTCCCCATCCTTGTCTCAACCCATGAGCTTCTCTTTGTATTTTCTCCTCCTCATCCCAGAGGGGTGGAGGAGTGAGTGAGCAGCCTCATGGTGCTTTGTTGCTGGCAGGACTTAAACCACGACACTACTTTAGCAGTGAAACTATGAGGGTATAACTTACAATTTGTAGGAAGGTTAAAGCATTAATGAGCTGGTGTCTGTATGTGAACAAATCAGCAATAGTGTTTCCAATCTTAATGACTGTGGCTGGAATAAATTTTATCACTAAGTATTTTAATTTGTTTGCCTGAGCAGCAAGACAAACAAGATATTGTTTGTAGTATACTCTAAATTACATTCAAATAAATGATCTTCTAGAGGGAGAAGTAAATGATGGACAGAGCTTCTGCATTTCTGGAAACCTATAATAAATTGTAAACTGTTTATTTTTACAAACCCTGTTGTTCTGCCCTAGCTCACTAGTGTAGCAATGACTTCCTCTGTGAAGTTGGTCTGTATTTATCATATCTATTTTTGTCCAACTCTTTCTGCCCTAGCAGTAGCATTAGTGTAGTGTCAGGCTAGGAACAAGTCAAGAGATCCATGTCCCTGTATTTGCCTCTCACACTGGTTAGTAGGAGTGTTTAACTGAAAGTCTTTCTCCATCAGTTTCCCTTCCAGAGAAGCAGTAAGATATTATGAGAGAGCATGTGAAATGAAAGGTCAGCAATAATGACTGCTTATCCACTCCTTATTAGAGCTTGTTAAAACTCAGAATTTTCAGTCCGTTCTTGGGAGAATTAGACAATTCCTGGGGGAAAATAACCCAATCTCAAACTGCAGTACAAACCTATTATTTAAAAACAAGAAAATCCTGCAGAAAAAATGCATTCTAAAAAAACCCAGCAACTCCAAAAACTGAAATAAAATTGAAACAGTCCTCCAAAGAATATTTGAGATCTTAATTCAGAATTATCTGGAATATCCTCAGAGGAGGGAGCAGAGGAGTTTTGTTTCCTTCCTCTCTCCCATTTAGAGTTGGGAAAAGCTCTCCTCTCCAGCTCAGAGAGGCTGGCAGAGTGCCAACCTCAGAGGTGGCAGCAGGCTGTGTGTGAGGGCCCAGGAGTATGGCACCTCACCTCTGCCTAGCTTGTCAGACCTGCCAAAACTGGCAGTTCTCCCCAAATGCATCTATGGGTGCCAGCCATCCTAATTTCTCCTTCTGGCACAAAACACCCTTGCAGTTTCTGAGTCCAAAGCAGTCAGAGTAGCAGGGCTGCCCGTAGCAATGTACGCTGGAAACCTCAAGCATCTGTCGCTGGGGAGGTCTCTGTTTTTATGCAGCTGCCATGAAGCTGTATCTTTTAGAAATCCCTCAAAAGCCCACTGCTGGCAGGTTGGGAGCTGGGCAAGTTTCCATCACAAAACATGACGTGCACCTCCTACAAAGCAGCTTGGCTTTGACAAATCGCTGTTTCTTTGTAGCAAGTGTTTTGATGGAAAGTTTCCAACCAGCTGTATAGTTGCTTTTTGTTTTATTTTTTCCCGTTCTCCTTGCTATTATGGAAGTATAGCCAATCGGTTGCATTCTTACATTGAATTGTAAATGCAGCATATGAGAATTATACCATAAAGGTGCATATAGATACATTGTCTATTAGATAACAGAAATCATAGTCTGTGTGCCACTTGCTGCAGAAATATCTTCAGAAAAAAATGTCAGGGCCATACACCTAGTGACTGACATATATTGAGAGTATAGAAAGTTAATAAAATTAATAAAGCTGATAGTCTAAATTCAACAGTATTTCTATATAATCCATACTCATTATTACTAAATTTGAAATTGAAAGAACACCTCAAATACCATATTTCTGTATAAGAAATTCTTGTAATTTGTATTTCTAGAATTAATACTTAAAATTATTATTAGAGAAATATGCAAAGTGCTTTTCTTCTCTGGATTTTTTTTCTATTTATTTTCTTAGTACCTTGACTACGGACAATATTCTCTTTTTTTTAGTAGGTGGTTAATATCTAATCCAACATCAGCAGCTTCACACACCCATTTATGCAATGAGTTTCTGTGTGGATAGAAAATCTCTCATGAGAAGAATTCCAGATGTGAAGAAGAAAATTATTTGTGTAGGACCTTCATTGCTGTGGTATGCAAGTATCTCTCATTCTAGTCAACATGTTTCATAATTAGGGCTTTTTTATTTCTCCTCACCAGCCTGAAGAAGGGCAGACTTGTTTTGCTTTTGTTTAGATTCTTGCTTGTGGGTCTAAATTTACAGCAGTCAAAAGAAGGTCAAATGAATGTAACTTGATTAGGAGTATAAGGTGATGGAGTCTTTCATGATGTTTTTGGGTTGTTTTTTTTTCTGCAGGAGGTAGATCCATTTTTACCTGTCTCCTGGAGGATGAAGAGAGTCTCGCACAGATTAGCTTATCCTCATATTGGAATGATCAATGTGCTTGAGGTAGAATTGTTGACAGTAATATTAATCCTAGTGCTTTAGGAGATTACTTATTCATTTATTTCTATATCGTAGAACAAGAATATTCAGTAATGAGGACTCAAATCTTGTACTTCAATACCTGCTACCTAGAAGGCAAATAAAAGTGAAATTCAGTGGACTTATGGTTGTTCTTATCCCTGAGTAAATGTATTTTCTGGTTCTGTACTAGCTGGAATTGTAAATGATAAAGAAACCAATTTATCAGTTTTTATATCATACTGATATAAATACTTTACAGATCCATTCTGGAGTTCTGGGCCATTGGTGTTAGTTATTCTTAGTGCTGAAATGTTGAAAAAAATGATACTATACTTGGAGGAATAGTTGGAAGTGGCAGGACAAAACTGACAGAATTTTACCTGTGGTTTAGAAATAAGGGGACATTATTAGCACAACTTTACCAATTAGCTGATGCAACACTGCTAGGGAGATCTTTTGCTCTTGACTGAGGAGAGCTTAATGGCAGCTGAATTCTCAGCTTAACCATTTTCCCCCCTTTTCTTTTACCTCTCCTTTTGAAGAGAGATGGATTAGTTAGAAAAAAAATGCAAAAGAAAAGGCTTTGAAAATTGGTTGGTATGCTTCTTGTCTTGACAAGACTTTTAGGCTGTCATAGAGCTGAAAATTACACAAAACAGCAATCATTAGTGTTGTATATTCTGAGGCATGGTATGAGGAAAGGATACATATAGAGTTTTATACATCATTAGCAGCTTGCTGTAGGGATTCTAGAAAGACTGCACTATGCTTAGAAAAGAGAAAAAATATATTCTGGTGTCCTGGTTTCAGCTGGGATAGAGTTAACTGTCTTCCTAGTAGCTGGTACAGTGCTATGTTTTGAGTTCAGTATGTGAAGAATGTTGATAACACTGATGTTTTCAGTTGTTGCTCAGTAGTGTTTAGACTATAGTCAAGGATTTTTCAGCTTCTGATGCCCAGCCAGCGAGAAAGCTGGAGGGGCATAAGAAGGTGGCACAGGACACAGCCAGGGCACCTGACCCAAATTGGCCAACGGTGTATTCCGTACCATGGGACGTCCCATCTAGTATAGGAACTGGGAAGTGGGGGCAGGGAATCGCCGCTCGGGGACTAGCTGGGTGTCGGTCGGCGGGTGGTGAGCAATTGCCCTGCGCATCATTTGTACATTCCAATCCTTTTATTACTACTGTTATCATTTTACTAGTGTTATCATTATCATTATCAGTTCCTTCTTTTCTGTTCTATTAAACTGTTCTTATCTCAACCCACGAGTTTTACTTCTTTTTCCCGATTTTGTCCCCCATCCCACTGGATGGGGGGGAGTGAGTGAGCAGCTGCATGGTGCTTAGTTGCTGGCTGGCGTTAAACTATGACAAGCTGTTATGTGCATAGTCTGGCCATCTGTAGAAGCTGTGAGAGGAGAAGCATTCCCAGAGTACATGAAATCATCAGAATTTTTTTTTTCTAATGAATTAGACAAACAAGAAGTCAATAACTTGGAAGAATGTTAAGATTACACATATACAGTAAAATGTATTTCAATAAATAAAAATTATTCAAACTTCACACCCTGCTAAGAAACTTTAGGGCTCCAAAAGGAGTATTTAAAACTGCTCAGAGAAACTATCACTAGAATTTCTTTTGTAAAGAAAAGACCTGTACCTCTCTTGCTAGTCTTATCCTCAGGAATGGTTAAAAAAATGGCCAGCAACTTGGCAGAACATTGTTTTGTAGAAGAAACTAACTGCAAAGTTTTATATTAAGCTAACTATTGCAAAAGGAGGTGTTGGAAAACTCTAATCAGAAACAATGTCTTAAAGATTTTACAACTTAACAGGGAAGATAGACCATGAATAGGAAACAGTTATAGTATATATTGCTGTAGCTTCAAATACTGTATTAATAAAAAAATGGTTTCCTTTCCCACCCCTTCCACTCCCTGCCTTGGATAGAAAGTGGAATTTAATTAGGAGGCTAGAAACTAAACTGATGTAAAAGTGACAGGAGTGAGGACAATGAAAAGAAGGGGTGAGGGATCTGAGTCTGGGAGGAAAAAGGAATTAAAAATGTGTGAGGTAAATGATGGGATTAATATGAAAATGTTGGAGATAAATGTTTAAAAAACTGGAGACAAATTACCAGTTTTTAGAAGGAAGAGCAGAAATGGCTGTGGGACAATCTTGCCCTCTCTGAATCAACTTTTTTTTTTTTTTTCTATAGAAGTTTATCTCTGTTAGAATTTTGCTTAAGGGAAGCTCTAAGCCATCTTTTAATAGAATCATAGAATCATAGAATAATTTAGGTTGGAAAAGACCTTTTAGATCATTGAGTCCAACCATCA
>NW_010972667.1:537342-540089 GCF_000737465.1 Haliaeetus leucocephalus
AAGTGCAGGACCTGGCACTTGGCCTTGTTGAACTACATACGATTGGCCTCGGCCCATCAATCCAGCCATTGGAATGGCCTCGAAGCCTCAGGACTGGCATTACATGGGAAAGCCCTAATGTGACCTTTCCTACAGCTACTCTAGTTTCACACAAACTGTTGCCTGCAAGATGTTTTTGTATGGATGTGCATGTGTGTATGTGTATACACACCTGACTATCCTTACACAGGTCTTATCTCCTGAGCAGTTTTACTCAGTTTTAAGAGATGAACTATCTGGGTGAAGCCAAGGCATGAGTCTTAAGTGCAAACTAGAAACACTGTACAGATTAGCTGAAAGCCCCAATAGATTCGTATGGTCTTGGTTCCATTTCAAGAACAGTTGAATCTATTTCTGAATATGGAATGTAGTTATAACTATTTTGGTATGAGATATAATCTCAGTATTTCTCAATGGAAGGTAGGGATCACTACTCATGACACAAGAAATGCTTTGCCAACAAAATTGTTCAATTTCTTCGTAATAAAGGGAATTTTATGTTACTAACTTTAACATGGTCATTTATTCAGTTGAATTGAGCAGAATTCCCTTAATACCCATAAAACACTTTTCAAAAGGACAGCTAAAGGTTTGGCTATTTGTCTGTATAACTGTAGATACCTGACTGCTACGCATGATTGAATATTGGATAGTTTTACCATTATTTTACCATTACCATACCAATGGTGAATTTTAAAAGAGCTATGTAACAATTCTACAAGGATACTTTTTTTCCTTTGCAAAGTTTTCTCAAAATCCATTCTATCCTGCTACCAAGAAGTAATGGGCAATTTTAATAGTTAGTTCAAGCTGTGGTTTATTGACTGTATATCAGCACATAGTCAAAGCATTTACAAAAAGTTTACATCTATGTCAGACTGGGGAGGGAAAAGGAGTAGAATACGTACAGTTCAATGAATGCTACTATGATTCCAGAAAAAGAGTTGTTGGAAATGTAGAGAAGAACACACTAAGTACAAAGAGGGGGAAGGAACATTTGAGTTTTTCCATGGTCAGCAATGCACGCTTCTGGTTATTGAGATTAGAGGAAGAAGGAAACTTCAGAAGGGGTGTTATTGAGTTTACTGAAGTTAAAGGAATAGAATGGATTAATGCGTACATCAGATGTTGGCATTCTTATGCAGTCATAAGAATGTTATGGATGCACGACTAACCAAATCCAACAGGTGTTAAAACTCAGATTTATTCTTCAGTAAAAGTTAGTTAGAAGTCCGGTAACATTTTATAAAACCACAGGCTCAATGATGTAAAGAGAGTTAATACTACATGGCCAACTTAAGAATCCCCAAGATTTAAAGTGATGGCTCAAAATGCACATATCACTCACCTAAGAGCTGAGGGCTCTCTCCCTCGAGGAGTTACCTCAGGCAGTGCCCCAACCCGAGGGGGAGTCCCCGACTGCAGACCCACTGCTCCAAGGAGGACTGATCCCAACATGTCCTCCAGCGGGACTCCATTTATACCCCTGTAGAATCTGATGTGTGGTCATTTAATCTCTATTGGCCAGGAGGGTCACCTCAGTGTACCTGGTGTGTCTCGATTGGCCAGTTCAAATTTCAACCTGTGGCCTCCAGGGTTTCTTTCCCCTTCTCCCTGCCTGGAAAAGTTTTATTTCCTGCTGGTGGGATGGTAGAGGCAGGCAGGGGAGTGTACTGCCACAAAGAACTTGATTCTGGTAGTTTATATGGAGTTGTAGGAAAAGTTTTTACCAGAAACAGCTTTCTTTACATGAACTTCGATAAATAATATTTTCCTAGACCAGGAATTTGAGTGTGGTGTTGGGGTTTTTTTTGTTCTTTTTAATTCTAGGGTTTATAATTTATGACTGATTTAGAGGCATGAAAAAAATGTTTTGAAACAGGAAGATTAAGCCAGTGCAATAATCTATCCATTTTTAAGCCATAAATGTCTTCACTGAAAAGTCACACTTAGATAATCTAAGAAAAAGGATTCTTATCTTGATTTCAAGATACATAATGAAGAAAAGTAATCCAAGAGAAGTTTGTTTAATATGTCAGTTATACAATTTTAATTTCAAACTGGGGGAGGTTAGTGGAAAGTAAGTTTCTAAAATACCATCTAAATAAAATGTAAGATGAGAACTTCAATGTTTATCCAAAAGTATTTGAAAAGTTAGAAGAGAGGAGGAGATGGAGAAGATGAACTGAACACCCTTGTCAGTTAAAAGTCAAAATTCTATAACACCAGTAAAACTATACTCAATAATTTTAATTCTTGCTGACAACATTTTGCTGTCATTCAGGTTCTGGAATGACAGCCTTTTAAATTGTGTTTTAGCACTTTTCCTTTCTATTCAGGCAGAACTCTCTCTATAAATTGCTGAGTGAAAGAAAATAATGACAAATATGCTAAAAGGGATCATCTTAATTACATTTATAATGCTTGCCTACAAATTAGATTACAGATTAGATTACAGATTAGAACATTGGCTAATAGTTTGACATTAACGTTTAGGGTGTTTCATTTGCTGTATAAGAGCTTGCTATCTGTTTATAGTAGTGTTACTGGCCATCTGGTTTCTTTCAACTTCCTGTGGGAATAAAACCGAAGATTAGTAAATGTTATTAAAACCTACATAATATTTTTCAGGCATTGGAACAGGCTGCCCAGGGAAGTGGTTGAGTCACCATCCCTGGAGGTATTCAAAAAGCGTGTAGACAAGGCAC
>NW_010972667.1:540860-543490 GCF_000737465.1 Haliaeetus leucocephalus
GGAAAGGAACCCTAGCATTTCCATTTATGACAGAAGTGAAATTCTGAAGTTTGCTGCCTTGGTTGAATATAGTATAGTTGAACTGACATTGCTGGTCATTGAAATATGACTGTGAGAGTAAAGATGCTGTTGTCAGTATCTGCTTAGGAGGAATATAAAAATATGTAAGAAAAGTGTTATAACAATAACAGTTTCTTTTCTCTTATGTCTTTTTTTCCCTTCTTGGTGGTCAATGGCTATGGTGTAACACCTGTTCATTCTTTGCTCTTCAGTCTGAAGATGGTGACCCTAAATGATGTAAGAAGGGCTGAATATGTAGAGAGGCAAGTAATCTGAAGACAAGATCTGCTATCCTTTAACTGTTCTTCTGTAGCTATGCACCCATTGAACTCCCCATATTTGAAGTATAGAAAATATCTATAAAAGAGAAATAACAATATTATGCATGGTCTCTCACCCACTTCACTGGATTTTCCTTAACAGACTGGTTCAAGTTCAAATTTCTCCATGGAAAAAATAGGTAATGTTGTATTGTAAGTAAAAATTCACTAACAATTCAAATGTTGCAGTTATTGAAGATGATGCAGAGTTATGAAGAAGAGATAATGAAGAAAAGAAAGGCTAATAGCTGATGACAGAAGCCGTAGTAAGAAGAGTAGAGCATACAAACCCAGAAGATCTGTTGGTTGATTATTCTGTATTTGCTAGCTGTAGTTACATGTCTTGCCTTAAAGAAAAAGCTGAAGATCCAGCTCCCCCACGATGATAGATTTGGCACACAGGAGCAGTACAGTTTAAGAAGAGAAAGCACCATCTAGAAAGATGTGATTTATGTTAGGAGCTTCAAAATTAATAGGGTGTGGCTTGCAACTTCAGGTTGGGGTTGTCTTTTTCATACATATTTTTGAATATAAGTATTTGTGTTAATTGACATGCCTTTTGTGCAAACACGAGTATTGATATTGCTAGACTGTCAGAAGAAATTCTGTCAAATGCTTCCTCAGCCTCAGGGTGCAGTACAGCAGAGGTCAGGAGGTCTGCCAGTAGCCTGAGTGGTGAACACTAATGAAAGTGTGACGAATAATTACTCTGTAATTCTTTTCCGAATCACACACATCATCACAAAAGAAGAAAACAACAACAAAGAAAAATATTTGTCAAATTGAAAGTGGTGTGGGCTTCCAGCTGAGAACTGACAGTTACAGGTCACAAGCTGCGCTTTGCAGTATGAATGGGAGATGTTACTGTGCAACTGAAGTATCATTTTTTACACTGTGATATGGTTCACAACTGCCCATTTTCTCAAAAAAAGCCAAACAGCCCCCCCCCAAGTGAAAAACAAAAATAAAACCACATAGAAGAACAGTTTTTCTGTTTGCCCTTCTTTAGCGTTAGTATATTCAAGGAAGAAAAAGCTGATTTCAAAACAAAATTAAATCCTTTCTGGTTTTGCAGTCGAGAATTTTTTTTCTGCTTCAGTATCAGGTTCTATATCACAATTTTCTTGTTTCCAGAAATTAACAACAGTAAATCTTATTGCTTTCTGGCAAAATAGGAAAGAAGGAACAAGGAAATGTAGTGATATATGAATGACTTGCATTTATTTTATATTTGAAGGTAAATCTGCAAGGCAAGGTCTGCAAAATACTACAGCCCCTATCAACCTTGTAAGTCAGAAGGCTAGTCACCAGAAAAAGAATATGTCTTAGGAAAGAGGAATGAGAGAGCAGGTCTTCAGAGAATATACACCAGTTCACTGAGATCACATTTATAGTCATACAACGGTGGTGAGATGAACTTCACAAGGTGTATGCACAGCAGCCTAGTGATGCTCACTCAATCCTTCACATCTCTCACACAATGCTAGTTATAATTCAGTGGTTTAGCTTTCTGAAGAGATTAGTTTAGTTGGGAGGAAGAGGTGACTAAAAATGTGTTCTAATGTATTTTCAAACCTCAAAGGCTGTAAAACATTTAGACATTATTTTGCTTTTACTAGGAAAAAGTATTTTAGAAAGGGCAGTTTGTGGGGGAGTGAGAGGGGTTGGTATTACTCTTTTCAGTTCACAAGCAACAAATGAGTGGCTGCACCATAGCTGATTACTGGAGCTTTTATGCAAAGTGATACCAGTGCAAATTATCCTGCCCAGAATTAAGATAAGATGTTTTACTAATGCATCAGGCTCATAGAGAATAGTTAGAGGGACTGAAATGGAGCCATAGTTGTTCTGAAGTTGGTGCTTGCTGTGGGAAATTGTTTTACTTCAGTTCACTGATCCAGGTTACAGGTACAGCACTTCAGCATTTTATGTCTGCAGCTGCTTCCCAAGAAGAATGATTAAAATGGCAGAAGCAACTTTTGTAGGATTCTTTCAGGTGTTGTTTTGTTATACCAGCTCTAAAGTTTAGCAGATAGTTTTGTTGCCATAACAAAGAAAACCATTTTCAGTGAGGTCTTTCAGCCTGCTGTGAAATTTGTAGTAGGCCATCTGCATCCTGCTGATAAACTAAATAAGGATGTCTGAATTGTAAAACAGATCCAGTTAGACATTTTTGTGATGATGGATGCCTACAGCTTAAGGCCAGGTTTAGCACCTTGCTAAAGTTAATACACTGCAAGGTTTTGTTTC
>NW_010972667.1:544721-547380 GCF_000737465.1 Haliaeetus leucocephalus
CACAAGCCAGGAAAAGATGACAGCAACCTGTAGGAAAAACACTCAAACACTACGAGGTTAAGGCAGGACGAATCATACGACTAGGAACCCATTTCAGTAGCCCTTCAGGTGTCTGTACACAGGCATACCCTCGCCCAAGACAACGCAACTCAAACGGCCCTTCCCATTGGCGTGTCTGAAAGTCACGTACGCAGACCAACGGGTAGGGACCTTTCTCTTCCGTGTTCGTAAAGTGTCGTTGCGCCGCCGTCTCTTCCAGATCCCCTCGAACTGTCTGATTTAGTGAAGTTAATGCAGTTAACAGAAGATGCTGTGTACGGAGAGCAGGTGTGTTTTCCTGTAACCAGGAGGGCTCCTCCTGCTCCCCCTCCCTAAGCCGATCGAGTAAGGCCTTTAAAGTTCGATGTGCCCGTTCTACAATGGCCTGGCCGGTACTATTATGAGGGATGCCATGCTTAAGGGTAATACCCCAGATCGTACAAAACCGTTTCACCTTTTCCCCGGTATAAGCTGCACCGTTATCTGTCTTAATCTGTTGCGGAATACCTAATTGAGCTATGCAAGCACGCCAATGTTGGATAACTGCCAAACTATTCTGTTTACTATGTGCTGTAGCAAGAATGTATCTACTATAAGTGTCTACGGTAACATGTAAATACTGCAAAGGCTTAAAAGGAGCATATTCTGTGATGTCCGTTTGCCAGATCTGATTTGGTCGCAAACCACGAGGGTTGACCCCTGCTTCCCAAAGGGGTCCTTTAGCACAATGAGGGCAGGCTGCGACAATTTCTTTGGCTTCAGCACGAGAGATGCCCGTTAGTGTCACCAAGCCTCGCGGACTGCAATGCAAAAGGCGATGTAACGTTATCGCGCGGGCCCTTGCTGGCGTGGTGTTATCGTCACCAACAGCAGCCATCCACGCTTGTGCCGCCTGGTCGGCACGGCTGTTCCCTTCAGCTAATGGTCCAGGGAGACCAGAATGACTGGTGACATGAATAGGGAAAACGGGCGCACTACGTAACTGTAAGGCATTCAGCAGCATACCAGCTATCTCCGTAGAAGAAGCTAATGCCCATTCCCCCGCAACCAAAAGCTTATATACCTACAGTGAATCCATGACCACATTTAAAGGCTCAGTCGGCCAACGTAACAATGCCATGGTCACTGCTTTGGCCTCCAAAAACTGCACCGAGCGACTTGGCTCAGTATATACTACCTGGTGCCATACCCCATCTTCTCTCCAAACACAAACGGCTTTGCTGGTCTTGGAGGACGTGTCAGTAAAGATTGTTTGTCCGTCATTAGGGTGCTTCGCCACCTGCTGTGCTGGAAGAATGGGTAAAGCATGCAAGATCTCCCCACAAGGATGGACCTCATGTCCCACTACTGTCCCAGCAAATTCTGCTAATGCACCCTGCAAAACAGCCACCTGCTGATAAACCAAATTCCATTGCGCTAGTGAGCAAGGCAAAACAATGCGGTCTGGATCCCTGCCGGTAAAATGTTGACAAGCTTCCCGGCAACGCATGATCATGGTGGCTACTAACAGAGGCCAAGTGATGATAGCTGCGCGTACCTTACCCTGATGTAACCACACAAAGGGCCACTCTGGGCCTTCTGCATTCTGTATCAATACACCGTGGCAGCTCTGGCTGGCTACAAAGAGCCGCGCATCAACTGGTTGTGTGGGTTGGAACCTCTGTAGGCCCCACTGCTGGGCCCGTTGGGCTATGTTTTCTAGCAACTCACGTTGTGCTGGTTGCAATACACGCGGTGTTTTTAAGGGGTCGCCCCCCCGAAGTAGTTGGTACAAGAGATTCATTTCATCTTCAGCAATGGGAACGAAGTTCCGCAGCCACAATAGTTTGCCTACTAACTTTTGTGCATCATGTAAAGTACACACTTGGTCGGGGACCAGAAAACTTTGAGCAGTGACTGTACGAGGGGTTACTTGAGTGCCTAAATAACTAACAGAAGGTCCCATTTGTGTTTTGTTAGGGGATATGTGTAACCCGTATTCACGTAGTGTTTGTACCGTCTGATCATACAGATGTTGCAATACAGACTCATCCTGATGGGACAGGAGAATGTCATCCATGTAGTGCATGATGGTGGCCTCCCGGTAGTTTGTTCGCAGAGAATGCAAGACCTTACCTACTGCGATCTGACAGAGAGTTGGCGAATTTTTCATGCCTTGAGGGAGCACTTTCCACTGATATCGTTGCATGGGCGCTTGATGGTTCCGCTCCGGGACAGAGAAGGCGAACCGCTCCCGATCTTCTGGGTGTAAAGGAATACTGAAAAAACAATCTTTAATATCGATTACAATAACACCGTGTCCTTTTGGCACAATGGCTGGAGAAGGCAATCCTGGCTGCAAAGCCCCCATGTCCTGTAAGCAGGCGTTAACCGCTCGCAAATCATGGAGGAGTCGCCACGCGCCCGATTTTTTCTTTATGACAAATATAGGAGTATTCCAAGGACTGGTGGAGGGTTCTAGATGGCCCATTTGTGCTTCCCTGTGCACCAATTCCACTACTGCCGCCCTCTTCTCTTCAGTCATTGGCCACTGCTCCACCCACACCGGCTTGTCTGTTAGCCAGGGGAGCTTCAAGGGACGGCAGACGGCAGGGGCCGGCCTTTAAAATACGTGGAAAGG
>NW_010972667.1:548073-548761 GCF_000737465.1 Haliaeetus leucocephalus
CCCCGGCGGCCGGGCGCAAAGCTCGCGGCAAGTCCGTCACTAGCGGACGCGCTTCCCGTTCTCGTTCCCTTTCCAGTACGTGACGTATCATGTCGCCTAGCGTGGAGCGCGCCGGCAACTGAGCGAGAAGCGCTGCGGTCTGCGGGTTCGCTTGAGCCTTGGCACACTCAACTGTAATCGCGTCTTTAGCTATCTCCGGAATATCTGCGGCCTGCATAGCAAGCTGAAGCCGATCTAAAAAGGCAGTAAACCTCTCGGCAAGCCCCTGGCGGATCTTCACCCAAGGGGGATCTGATCTGTCCATAGCTGCGACACGTCTGAGTGCGGCCATGGCGGTAGACGCGACCGCCGCAAAGTCACGTCCGCGCATGCCCTGTGCCTGCGCCTGAGGCGTGGCAAACGGCGGCCCTTCCCCCATGAGTTGTTCTATGGTCACTCCCGCTAGGTGGTGACCAGGGTCCTGGGCGTCGGCCACTGCCCTAACGCACTGAGCTCGCCATTCCTCCTTAAACAGCAGCAGCAAAGATGGGGGCAACACCCCTCTCATCAGCTGCATCACATCGTAGGGCGCAACAGGCGTTGAGAGCAGACATTCAAACAAAGTGAGCGCTTGCGAGGAATTCACTCCATGCGCCTGCACAGTACTCACGAGCTCCCGAACGGTCTTTACATCAAAAGGTGTCCACTC
>NW_010972667.1:549757-550133 GCF_000737465.1 Haliaeetus leucocephalus
CGCCGCCGACCCACGCTCCCCAGCTTTCCGTCCTGCCGTAACCACCTCCTCCACTCTCCCCCACGCTTGTAATCGTTCCGCAGCTCCGCGCTCGCCCGCCAGCGCCGACTGCAGCAACAGCTCCCGAATCTCTCCCCAGTTTGGGGGACTTAATACTTCTCTGGGAGAGCCCATCCCTCCCCGGCGCAGCACCCATTGGATGCATTCGCCCGTGGGGCCCCTCCTAATCGTTCCGCGGGCACCCACATCATCAGCCAACACTTGCAACACCTTAATCACTTGCGCAAGTCCCATCGTCGCCTAGTGCGACCGATCACGTCGGGGTCACCATTATGTAGCGTTCGCCGCATATCAAGGTGCCGCGATTAGATCACTG
>NW_010972667.1:550323-564034 GCF_000737465.1 Haliaeetus leucocephalus
TACTGTAAATAAGTCTACTAAGTAGTGAAAAGACTGTCTTTATAAGGAAGTTACCAGAAGGCAAGTTGCAAGAAAATACAGTAAAAATTCTTACTTTCTGTTGCCATTGTGGAGGGAAATCCATTAAAAGCATTTTCCTATAAGAAACATGCAAAACTTTTTTTTTCTTTCGTTTCACATGATTATATAAGACATGGTTTTGAAAAGCTCAAAGTTTTTCTCAAACAGGAGCTAAGAATTTCAACTCTGTCCCTAGGAACAGAGACTTATATGCTTATTCTCAGATACTATAAAAATATATCTTTTCAGTGAATGATGCCTTCAGCGAGTAAAAATGTTGGTATGACTAACTTGAGTTGCTGACTATCTTTCATCTCATTGTCAGTGGAAGTTTATTTCCCTCAAATCCAGTCTGGTTCTATGTTTAACATGTCATTCAGCTTAGAAGAATACTATGAAAGAATTACAGCAAAAATAAAATGGGGGAAAAAAAACAAAAAAAAGGAATAAATTCTCTTCTCAGTTATTCCAGTGCAGCTCTATAATGCCAATTACATACTGAGTTTACTCGGAATGTCTAGTCAGTAGACTTCCCAGTAAGATACAGCTTAGCAAAAGAATATGTGTTTCACTATTAAGTATCTCTTAATTTTGTTGGCAATTTTATTTGTATGTTTTGGGGTTTTCTTTCATCACTTAAACTACATTTATAATAGTAATAATAATAAGCATATTTATGATTACAATCAAATTTAAAAATCCAGGTATTTACTGAGATAAAATTCTAAAAGAGCATAGGAGGAACATTATTCTGTAGGTTGGTAGTGAATGGTGCCAAAATGAACATGTGGCTAATGAAATTTGGCTCAGAACTATCATCAGAAGGGTTTTGTTTTTCATTTCTAAATAAAAACGTGATAGAGAAGTCAAGTCTCTGAAGAGGTTCAAGACTGGTTCTATCACAGTTCAGGGTGGGGCAAAAATTGACTTCAGGTTTTTTTTGACTGGATGTTACAACAGCCTTATCTGAAATGGTTCAAAATAATATGACTGCTGCAACTGTGGGTCTCTGTGTGCATGCACGCGTGTACCTATCTCTATATTGCTGAATTAGACTGCTGCTGTGGGAGTGTTTATAAGTCTGACAGAGCAGACCACTTTCAGACTTTACAGCAAGGCTTGACTAAACTGATTTGTTAACAAGTTTCATACTAACAAATAGGTCTCACATGTTGTTAACTGTTATCACTATATATTCACTACGTACAAAACCCTGTTAGTCTTCAGCAACCATGTCCTAAATCAGTTGTGACTATTCAAAGCCACAGAGCAGATGCTGTGTAATTAGTGCAGAAGGCTATGATCCTTGATCATCCTTAGTCTCCGTGATCAAGTTGATCAGGCTTCAGAGCTCTTCGATAAGACAAATGAGAACTGAAGCGGCCTGTCTTCTTTCTTCTACGATTTTCTTTGGTCATTGTCAGTGTTTTATGCTCTTTTCCTTTCAAAAGCGGTATCTCAGCTGCTCCTGGTGCTATTTTCCTTGTTCTTGGTTCTGCTTCTCAGCCACATTGTGTGTCTGGCAGGATGTTCAAGCTATTTCAGTCCCTTATACTTCCCTTGTTCTTCATCTTGCAATCCTATCGCTTGCTTGCTGTTTTGGTGGTCATATTGCTCACATGCTTATATAAAATCATTATATGTTGTGTTTGGCAGTGCTATCACAGTGCTACAAAGAACACTGATTCACCATTTTAGTATTCCCATAATTGTGTTCAAGGTGACATAATATTGTTTGTATCTTGATTTGTGCACTTACAATTTAGAGATGTTAGTGGCCTCTGCTTTGGCTACATGACTACAAAATAGTTTTTTTTCTTTGCTTCAGTGCATTTCCAAACCAACTTTCAAAGGAATGTGGCCATGTCTACTATTAGGATTCCAAGGTCAGACTGACCAGTTATTTTCTCACTTTAACCTTTGCCTTTCCCAGGTAGCTTCAAACTGCACCCTCACTTCTTTTCTCACTGGTTACAAGAAGTGAGTAGACATTCTTAAGGTATTGTTCGCAGTTGTATATATCAAAAGTATACCACATTATACATAAAAGTATCTACTACATAAATTAATGAGATGCATAATTCCATGTCCGCTCTTCCTTTCCAAAGTTTCTTTGGTTAAAGCCTCAAAATTTTCACCACTTCTTAGTGCCATGAAAGACTGAAACTCAATATTTATTTATTTTATCCTAACTCTAGAGAGATACTTTTCTTCAACACAGCAGGAAAAGAGGATTTGCATGGCTGAAATGACCTTTGACTGGTACACTAATGAAGCTCCCTTTCTTATCCACAGGGAAGTTGTTGTATTCTAGCATCATGCAGGTATGAGAGAGAGGTAGGATTTGAAAAGCTAGCCTGACCTGGGAACATGCCTTCAAATTGCCACTCAGCTTTATATCTACATAACTGTATCTATGGATCTGTAATAGAGGCTAGTGAATGTCTAGAATGTATTCTGTATTGTGTTGGAATCAACTCCTTTTAGGCTCCAAAAGAGATATTTAAAGACTAATCCTCAAAGCAGCTGAGGACTGTTAATGGAATTTTTTACTGGGCAG
This sequence comes from Haliaeetus leucocephalus, assembly GCF_000737465.1. NCBI lineage: Eukaryota > Metazoa > Chordata > Aves > Accipitriformes > Accipitridae > Haliaeetus > Haliaeetus leucocephalus. The sequence continues at coordinate 552,944 of NW_010972667.1, forward strand.
TTCCTCTTAAGTCAATGGGATTTGAAGGAATCCAGAACGAAGCTGGACGCAACTCCTAATATTCACAGTGGTTTTGTTTTTCTATGAGCATTGTGGGAGGATTTATAGCTTAAAATACTAGAACATCAAAAGACGTATGAAACAAATACCACCAAAATAGATTATGAATTTTCAAGATTAATCCTTGCACAATCAGAATATACAAAAGTACATTGAAATAGTTTTAAATGAAGGTGTCTGAGAGGGAAAAAGAAATGGAAAGATTGAAAACAGTGCCACTCTTCTAGTCAACTTACACTTAGATCATGAGTTTTTCTGGTTAGGTATTTCTTGTTTGATTATGTAACACCTAACATTGTCAGACTTTTATTCATAGCTTGAGAACTTACCTGTGATTCCAGTACAAATATTTTTAATGATGTCTATTTCCAGTACTACTTGTATGGATATATAAACAGGAAGAGCTAAAAGTTCTATTATATTACTAAAATTATAATTTATAAATGAGAGAAGCTGGTAAGCTCATATCACTGTGATTATATTAAAGAGAAAATAAAGAAAGGACAAGCAGAGACAGAAAGACTGATGTATTCCATTTTTGTATACCATTTGCTTTAAGATTCAAACTAGACAGCGAGAAAGACCTGCTGAAAGTCACTGCATGATGATTAAAGGTGAAAAGAATAAGGGCAACATCTAAAGGTTATCATTTACCGGTAGCCAAACCAGGAATGATTTTATAAATCATGTCATGCATTCTTCCTTCTCTCCTGGAGTGGGGTGAACACTGTCCATCTGAGATCTCCATAAAGGGCAGGCTGAGAAGGGAGATATCTTGAAAAAAATAGTTTTGATGATGGTAGCTTGCTACTCCTGAAAGCCTAGGTGGTAGCATGTATATGCAACCAGGATTCAGCTGTTCCAGGACTAGAAACTTTCTCTAGGAGAGGAATTCATGCATATTTGATTTTGGTGAACTTGTTTTGTTTTTGAAGTTAATCTCTGCTGAAGTAATCTCAATAATCTTCATGATTTTCACAATGCATCACCAGTGCCCTTCCAGCAGTGTCACATAGCTACTGATAGGCTGAAGAGTCATCTGCAAGACATTTCCTTGAAGTATCTTACAAAGCTTTCAGATTAGCTGGCAGTCTGCCTTGGGGAAATTGGGTGCTCCCAGTCAAGCTGTCAACATCTTGATCCCATGTCAGTGAATGCAGAGTCAAACCAAGTAACATAGTGGTCTTTAACCCACAGACACTGTGGACAGCCAGCAGATATATTAAAGCAAATCTTGTTTTCCTTAAGCAAAAAAGTACTGAATGAAAATAATTAGTAGTCTATCAAATATATATATATATGTATGAAAAAGATCAATTAGCAAACATTTGTCACACAGGAGAAAGAATAACTACCTCACAGTGAATACTACCTTATACATAAAGCAAAAGAGGCAAAAATAATACTGATTTATCTAACGATTGGGTTAATTACAGAAAATCCCATAACTTTATTTTATCTAACTCATCTTGCTATACAGGAACTAATTTTTTATTTAGTGATTTACTTGGTTAGCAATTATTTCCCTAAAAGAGACCCATTGCATTGTTCAGTAAGATGTCCCTACAGAGAAAGCCATGGTGTTCAAACACACTAAAATTCTAAGAAGTATTTATTCACAATAAGCTGCCCTGTAGTCTCCCACCCACACTATGCTATTCAGTGCTTCTGTGTTGGAAAGCTGTAGTGTACAGTTCCAGCATGTAGTTTGTAATTAGAGTAATAAAAAAGAGTGGTTTACTGGAGACAAGAGATTTGCTTGTTTTAGAACTGGAAAGAAAAGTGGCAATTATGTCTATTATTATTTTGGAAAAAAGAGGAACTTTAACCATGAAACAACCTACTGATTTATTTATTTATTTATTTATTGCCCTTGAATGTTTGTGGGGCTACAGGGTAATGTTTAAAAGTGCTATGCACCTTGATGTAGAACACAAATTGTGGGCCAGACAAGAAAATAATGAAAGGGTGTTCATTTGGTAGAAAGTGAGCTAGTTCAATAGCAGCAATCTACCAAATTTTAACATTTTAAGGTTATATTTTTACTCTGATCTTTTTAAAAAAAAACAAACCAAAACCAAAACAAAACCCAAACAACACAACCTGATACAACCACGTGTTTTCTTTTTTCAGTCACTGTAAAGTGCATTTAGTTTTGATCAGTCACAGGCTCCTCTTTGTTCTTCCCACTTTGGCACACATTTTGGGAAGTGTTTTTCAAAAATCTTGACCTTATTTCTTCAGAAGAACAACATTCTCTGGAGCAGGCTTTGGCCAGTAAATCAACTGTAGTGCTAATCAATCTCTTAAGCAAGATCTCTCTGTTTCAATGTTAGCAATAAAATATTTATTGGTCTTAAAAATATCTTATTAAAAAACAAATAAAAGGACACTGATGCAATTATGTCCTCACAGTTTGGCTTGGAAACAACTGAATTCAAAATCAGGATGAAGTTAGAATTCCCTTAAATGTGCATTTTTTAATAAAAGCAGATTTCATGAGTTTAATAACTTACTTGCTTTTATGTGCTGGCATTCGTCAACGGAAGGTCAATAAATGTTGTGAAATCAGACCTTTAAGTCCTCACAAAATCATTGATGGTCGATCTTTCAATCCTCACAAGATCTACCCTGAGAGGCATCCCATCTCAGGGGAAGATACTGGGTCACACAGCCTGCTGTGGTCCCAGAGAGTTTAAAAGGTCTGTCCTTGGATCGTTGTTTATAGGGTTTCGAGAGGATTGGCTTTGGTCATTATTTTACATTCTGGCCACAATTTGTGCTGAGTCATTTTGGTATACAATTCAGGCAGCAGATGGCCCAGGTGTGGCCAGGGGTGCCTGGCACCCATGAGTCTCTGCACTTGCAACCAAGATAACAGAACAATGGAAGGTTTTCCCAAAGCATGCATAGTTTATCCTGAAATCTCAGAGTGGTCTGGGGTGGGGGGGTGTCCTGGGTTCAGCTGGGATAGAGTTAATTTTTTTTTTACAGGAGCCTGGGAGGTGGGGGGCATAGCCGGGGGCAGCTGACCTGAACTGGCCAAGGAGCTATTCCATACCATGTGACATCATGCTCAGTATATAAAAGGGGAAGCGGGCCGGGGGGTGGGCTCTTCTTTTTGGTGGGGGAAGTGGCGGAGCGTCGGGTCCCGGGTGGTGAGCAGTTGCACTGTGCATCACTCTTTTTGTATACTTTTTCATTAGTACCGTTGTTGTTGTTGCAATTTCTTTGTGTTGTTCCAGTAAACTGCCTTTATCTCAACCCTCGAGGTTCCAGTTTTGTTTTTTTTTTTTCTCTCCTCCGTCTTCCCCCTATCCCACCAGAGGGGGGCGGGAGGAGTGAGCGAGCGGCTGCGTGGTCCTTTGTTACCGGCTGGGCTGAAACCACGACAGGGGGAGTGGAGGATGGGGTGGGGAAGCCTGCACCAGCACACAAATGTCTGGGTGCAACGTATGCCCAAAGTTTCTACTGGTGTCTGAGGGCAGTAGTGAGAATGCATGTTGAAGGCGTACCCAGGTAGAACTGCTCAGGTGTAACTGAGACTTGGTGGGAAGACTCTTCTGATTGGAATGCTGCAGTGGGTGGTTATAGGCTCTTCAGAAGAGACAGGCAGGGCAGGTGAGGCAAAGGGGTAGCACTCACTGTATATAAAGGAGGGGTTGGACTCTACTGCGCTTGCAGCTGGGGATGATGTGGCTGAGAGTGTCTGGATAAGGATTAAGGGAAAAGCTAATAAAGTGGGTGTTGTTGTGGCAGTCTACTATTGATCACCCAGACAGGATGGTGACATTGATTTATTAGTCTGTAAGGAATTAAGGGGAATCTCTAGGTCAGTTACCGTTAGCCTTATAGGCAACTTTAACTTCCCAGATGTTAACTAGGGCTATCATACAGCAGACACAAACAGGTACAGGAAGTTCCTGAAGCACACTGAAGGTAACTTTTTGATACAGGTACTAAGGGACCTGACTAGGAATGGTGGCCTCCTAGATCTGATGTTTGAAAAGAGGGATGGTCTTATAGGTGATGTGATGATTGGTGATTGTCTTGGCCACAGTGATCATGAAATGGTTGAGTTTAAAGTCTTTGGCAATATGAGAAAAACTGCCAGCAGAACTACTACCCTGGATTTTGGAAAAGCAGACTTTAGGCTGCTCAAGGAACTAATAAGTATGGTGCACTGGGAATTTTCTTTTGAGGGTATTGTGGTCTATAAAAGCTGGTCGCTTTTTAATAGCCATCTTTTAAAAGCACACGAGCAGGCAATTCCAATGTGTCAAAGGTCAAGCAAGTGGGGCAGCAAGCCAGCGTGGCTGAACAGGCATCTCTTTCTGGAACTTAGGAGCAAAAAGAATGCATATAGACTTTGGAAGCAAGGTCAGGCTACACAGGAGGACTACAGAGATGCTGTTCACCACTGCAGAGAGAAAATTCATATGGCCAAAGCTCAACTGGTGTTGAAGCTGGCCAGTACTGTGGCAGATAGCAAAATAGACTTTTTCAAGACTGTTAACAGCAAAAGGAGGACTAAAGAAAACATTGTTCTGTTACTTGAAGAGGTTGGTCACAAATAGGGATGAAGATAAAACAGAGACATTTAATGCCATCTTTGCTTCTTTCTTTAACTACAATGATGGGCCCTGAGACCCCTGGAGTCCTGGATTGGAGGCCTGCAACTGGTGGATTGATAAACTTCCAGCTGACTTTGAACTTGTATGGGATTTGTTGCTACAACTGCATGCCCAAAAGCCTATGGGGAACAATAGGATTCATCCCAGGGTCCTGAAAACGTTGCCCAATGTTATTGTGAGACCTCTCTCAGTTATTTATCAAAGGTCTTGGGAATCTGGAGAGGTCCCAGTCAACTGGAAGCTAGCAAATGTTATTCCAATTTTCAAGAAGGGCAAACAAGAAGACGCTAGTAATTACAGGCCTGTCAGTCTTCTTTTGGTGGCTGGGAAAGTTAGGGAGCTGATTATTCCAGGAGTTATTGAAAAGCCCTTGAAAGACTATGCAGTCATCGGTCACAGTACAGGTTCATGAAAGGAAAGTCATGCGTTGCTAACTTAATATCCTTCTTTGACAAGGTTAGTGGACAAAGAGAAGACAGTGCATGTGGCTTTTTTTTTTTTTATTATTTTAGCAAAGTTTTTGATACTGTCTCTCACAGTATCCTTCTGAACAAAATGTCCAGCATACAGCCAGACATATGCACAATATGATGGCTGAAGGGTTGGGCTCAAAGAGTTGTAGTAAATGGGGTAACATGTGGCTGGTGGCTGGCTACTAGTGGTGTTCCCCAGGGCTCAATTTTAGGGCCAGTTCTCTTCAAAGTTTTTATCAATGAGCTGGACAGAGGAGATGAGTGCACACTAAGTTAAGTTTGCCAACTTATTGGCAATTCAAATGACCCTAAGTAACAAGTCAGTCTACTTTGAGATTCATCTAATCTTTATCAGAAGAAGTCAATCATTGCCACTATCATGGCCTACAAATCAACAAGAAATTAGAAGAAAAAAAAACCAAATGATGATCATGGGGCTGGAGCACCTCTCCTATGAAGACAGGGTATGAAGAGTTGGGGTTGTTCAGCCTGGAAAAGAGAAGGCTCTGGAAAGACCTTATAGCAGCCTTCCAGTACCTAAAGGGAGCCTACAAAAAAGCCGCAGAGGGACTTTCTACAAAGGCATGTACTGATAGGACAAGGGGTAATGGCTTTAAACTGAAAGAGGGTAGATTTAGATTAGATATAAGGAAGAAGTTTTTCACTGTGAGAGTGGTGAAACACTGGAACTGGTTGCTTCAGAGAGGTTGGGGATGCCCCATCCCTGGAAGTGTTCAAGGCCAGGTTGGATGGGGCTTTGAGCAACCTGGTCTAGTGGAAGGTGTCCCTGCCCATGGGAGGGGGGTTTAAACTAAGTGATCTTTAAGGTTCCTTCCAAACCAAACCATTCTATGGTTCTGTGATTCTATGAAATGTTTCTCTGACAATTTCATCAAAAGAGAAATGAAGGAAGCAAGTGTTCGATCATGGTTATAGGAAAATTTCTATAGCTAGATATAATCATTACTTTTACTGCTTTTATTTTGCATTAGGTGGTGATATCTAACACACAAAGTAAATATAAGGTGAGAAAAGGCAAAACTGGAAACATTATGTAAAGACCTGATCCAGAAATAAAAGGACCAGTAACACAAGCTTGCATCAGGAAGAGAGTTCAGTACCCACTCTTAAGTTCTAAGATTCCACTCATATGGCTTTCACTAATTAGTTGGGGGGGAAGTTCTTTTGAAATATAAACAATCTAATAGGGAGATTTGTCACAGTATTATGTATATATGCTTCTCTTTAGAAACTTTTACCACTCAGCCATAGCTTGTCTTGACAATGAGACCAAGTGAAGCATTTGCTCTTTGTTTATACTCTTTCTTTGCAAATGATTAAGATTTATAAGTATGAAAACTTGTGGAAAATAAATTTCCAATTTTAAATTCATTACTTATTAGTACTAGGTTTTACGTCTGCAAATTCATGTTAAACTGTTTCACAAAATTGCTGTGTAAAAGGAAGGAACAAGAAGATTTTTCTGATCTATCGATCACAGCTAAACCACACAGCTCAAAGATACTAAATATTTCAGTTTAAGCAAAAGAGACCAGAAATCACTGCATAACTTTTGATTACAAACTTGAAGAGATGTATCTGGTCATGAATATTCTCTAAATGGGAAAAGAGATTGAAACTGTAGAATAAATCACTATGAACTATCCACCTGCAACTCTCTGCAAGCATAGTAATATCTAACTCTGATACTTTTTTCCTGGCACTTTTTTCCTGGCACTTTTTTCCCTGACACTTCCATGAGCTGGAAATACATAAATGAAATAGCTTGCATTGATCTGAACTTAGCCTATTTTATACCTATACATAATCTATATGAAAACAAATACATTACAAATTCTGGATGAGAATAAAAGTGTACAGGAGGAAAACACCACCCTTTTTATATCCTGAAGACTATGTTCATGTTACAATTGTGACATGGTGCATTTGTATGTAGACATACAGAAGAACAGCTGGGTGGAAAATCTTTTTTCTTCCTGTAGATGTCGACAAAAAATTATATATTTCAGTATTTCAATGTCAGAAGTTTCCAGCCGTTATTCATTAATAGAGCTGTGTGCCTTACAGAAAATGTGTCACACCCACATTCTTTTATAAGTGCAAACCCCCCTGAGACGACAGGCTTCTTGAGATGTTTTGCCTATACCTCAGGGTGCCTAAACTGTGGCCAGCTGGGATAATTCTTCAAATATGCTGATGGCATATCTTAGTTTATCTTGGCCTTCTCTTAGTGGTTGATAGGTACACTTTCATGATGTGTTAGAAGAAAGAGTGTATAGGCTTCTAGAAGAAAATGTGTATTTCTTGAGGGCTGCTTCAACTGATAAATATATCAGCTTCTGTCATTAGAAAAAGAAGTGATCAGGAACTAAGATCTATTTTAATACCTGCAATCAACTCACAGCGAGTACTTTCTCAGGTGCTCTCAGGATCAGTGGAGTTTCAAGCACTGTGCAGTTTATGTATACAATGTGTCCAGCCATATACCAGGGAAGACTTTCTGCAGTGCTGTGAGAGTCTGAATTGTTATCTTGAGCTGTTTGTCTCAAAGATTGCTTGTTGTGAGAGACTGGACTATCATCTCAAGCCATTCATCTCACCAGGCCATTGAGGCATCCAGGGAAGGAGACAGGCCGGAACCAGCGAAGAATGTGGAGGCTACTATTCTCATGGAAATTGTAGTCTTTGAGATAAGATACTGGTTTCTGCTATTGATCACAAGAAGGTCGTGTGATAGACAAAACCTGCATCGTGTGAACAGTGCATGAACAGTATGTATGTGCATGCATCATCGAACTATGCCCTATAAAAAAAGACGGAGACAAGCCGTGGTGTGCACCCATCACCAAAGAATTGAAGACTGAGGACCAATGGGATGCTGCTAGATCCATGGTTGTGACTATCCTTGCAACTCTATCCCACCTGCTTGCTTGATTTTTGCCTTTTCTTCCATTCTATCCTATCGCTACTATTTTCTATTTTTTATAATAAAGCTCTTTTGGGTATATGACATTTGACCTCATTTGTGTCTTAATCTCGCTCTTGGGATCATATTGAAACCTTCCCCGACATTGGATTGGGGCAAGTGCATTCTGGAAAGTGTTGTCTGTTGGGCAACCCTGTCCAAAGGAGACAGTGGAGAAGGGAGGCACTCAGCTTATGGAAGCCGTGAAGCATTGCCATTATTCACAAGTACTGGGGATTTGGTTAGGGAGAGGAAGCAGAGCTACAGTTACAAAGTTTTGCAAGGCTTCATGACTTGTTACATCCTTATCACCTTCAGAGCCTTCTTAAGTGAAGAGTATGAACATGTAATTGTAAATGAAGCCATGATCATACCCGTTTAGATTAGCGTGTTTTATTTTGCAACTGCATGTCTAAAAGCAAACTTATAATCAATTGTTACAGCTCTGCAGATGGACAGTAACACATTCAGTTGTGTTAAATCTGAAGTTGTTAATATTTTATTTAAGAAATATTTAAATTAAGTTATAATATCAGGCTATTTCTATGCTATATAGAATATTATTCCAGCTTCACTCATGCAATCTACTAATTGAGCAATGTGCAAATACACACATTATTTTATTCAAGCCAATATAGAAATTGAAATTAGAAAAATGCCACCTACAACTCTGAGAGACTATATTTAAACCTTTGATGTAGCTTCCAGTACTATTGAAGTCAGTTTCAGGTCTGCCATTGTTTTTATGTAACTAGGATTTAGCTCACTGCAGGAATGAACTTTGTAGAACCAACCATGCTTTGTAAATCAGTTAAGCATTAAGGAAATCTTCAGGAAAAAATAGTAAGAAATTCCCCCTCCTTAGGCTAGGGCAACAACAAAGCTGATCTTAGAAGGATTTTTCAATCAGCCAAACTCAAATATCTTTTCTAAAATAATTCTGTTCTTTGAATGATGATTTATATCAAAAAGTCTTCCACTTAAAGTGGGTGGGCAGTACTGGAAAATGTGTATTACTTTCAATGATGGACAACCATCTGAAAGAGGACAGAAAAAACAGTTCTTAGCACAAACTGTCCATGACACATGAATAAACACTCAATAAGGTGAAACAAAATTTGTGCCTTTTGCCTACAGGAAAGAGGAAAGCACTAGTTGAAGTCCTAGCAAATTGATGACAAAAATGGATGAATAAAAGCAAAAACTCCCTGTCATGCTATTTAGCTCTTACTTTTCTGTAATAGGTCTTCAAACTAAATGGAAAGAAGAGCTGTTTTGTGGCTAGACTGCTTTATAAAAGAAAATGTCACAAACTGGCTTTTATGATCGCTCTTTTTTTGTGTTGACTTTAAACTATAGACTCTAGCAAGTGTCACAGGGTAAGTCACAAACTGTTTAAAGTGATGAAATTTCTATATTGAGAACCAGAGTGTTGCTAGTAATATTTTGACCTGATTCAGCACTAGGGGAATTAGAAAAACTGTGTGAAAGAGCAAAAAGTCATCCATGCAACTGAGCTAACTGTTGATGCCTTGTTAAAAATCTACAAATTGGTAACCTAAATTCAGTATTTTCTGTATTGTGACTTGAGTAAGAGTTGATTAAGCATTTAAAATTGCTTTTGAAAAAGTTGTTACATTAGAACCACATTGACACAGGACAGAGGACAGTTTAACTTGCATTACTGGCATGAAGACTCTGAAATAATATAAAACTGTGTCTGTCCTCTTGAATTACTGGAGGAAATCAGTCTGGCATAAGATGTAGATAATATTGAATGCAGGTAGAAAATATGAGTTTCTTGACTAAATTGTATGGAAGCAGGATGTATGTGTGCTGCTTCAGTCAACTCTCCATTGCAATATAAGAATGAACATAATAAAGATCATTTAAGTAAGAGCTTTTAGATCTTGGATGCCACCTAGTTTATGAACCCTAATTTGTCCAAGTTAGAGTCAATCCTCATTCCTGAGCAGGTCCATGCATGCAATATAGAAGTAGGGATATTGCAAACATTTGTTCTGGGAAGCAGCTTTGCAGAGAATGACCTGGGGCTCCTGGTGGACACAAAGTTGAATATGAATTAGTAGTGTGTCCTCACAGCGAAAGAGAGCTAACAGTATCGTGGGCTGCTCTAGGCAAAGCCTAAAGGTTGAGGGAGGTGATCCTTCCCCTGTGCTCAGCACTGGTGAGGTCACACCTGGAGTGCTGTGTCCAGTTCTGGGCTCTCCAGTTCAAGAGAGAGAGAGGTAGTACAGAAAGTCCAGCAAAGCATTACTAAAATGATTAAGGGACTCAAGCCTCTATCATACAAGGAAAGGATGAGAGAATTGGGATGGTTCAGCCAAGAGAAGAGAAGGATCTGGAGGGATCTTATCCATGTAGACAAGTACTGAAGGGAGGGTGCAAAGAGGTAGCCAGGCTCTTTTCAGTGACAGGACCAGAGGCAATGGGCACAAACTGATGACAGCATATGTCCATACATTCTTGTGGTATGTCTAAATATTTTGATGGTTTTAACATTTTGTACCATCCATGGAAACTGGTTTGCTACTAGGTGACTGTAAAAGTGAGATCTGGTAAATAATTATTAGAAATCTTATACTAACACTATGAATGAAACAATAGACAAAAGTATAGCCAAGCAATTAACTAGTAGAGGTAGTTACTGGTAAGTGTTGCCGTTCTTTGCTGTTATGACTAGGTGTTCCTGTACGCTAGATGAGAGCTGTGTTGCAGCTGACCACATGTGATTGAAACTGCGTTAAGCTTCAAGATCAAAGAACGAGGACAAGAATAAGGACTTCAAGAACAGGCCAACAAGAACTTCAAATGGGTCGGTGGTCATAAAAGCAGTCTTTCAACTCAAATGGATCCTTCATTGCACATGATTGGATGTAGGTAGTACTAAGATAATCAGTTGCAATTACTTTTATGT
>NW_010972667.1:568851-569086 GCF_000737465.1 Haliaeetus leucocephalus
TTTCAATCACATGCGGTCAGTTTCAGCATTGTTCTCATCTAGCGTACAGGAACATCTAGTCATAAGAGCAAAGAACTGCAAAACTTACGAATAATTACTAGTTAATCACTTGACTACAGTTTTGTAATTATCTCCCTGGCTACCCTTTGTCTATTGTTTCAACCATAATGTTAATATATGATCATTTATCAAATCTCACTTATACAGTTATCTAGCAGCAAACCAGTTTTCACAG
>NW_010972667.1:570972-571529 GCF_000737465.1 Haliaeetus leucocephalus
AAGTAAAATTGTGAAGCATAATGTATAGGATTGTTAAGTTTGAAATGTAGCCAAAATATTAACTTTAAGAACTGTGTTATGTGTGACTAGAGGAACCTTAATATTGTTAAAGTTTGAAATAGCTAACCCCAGAAACCTCACCAGGAAGTTACCGGTTTTTCTATGTTTTGTTTTAAGAAACTAAGGAAACCATCATGGTCACCAGTTATGCTGCTTGGAAACCCCTTACCCTTCCCATCTCGATTTGAGTATTGAAGATTCCAATCAGTAGAGCTAAGTGAAATTGACGAATGATTGTTTTTAAATAAGAATACTGATAAGGTTATATAATCAAAGGACCAATCATTAGAAAGGTTAAATTTAAGAGCGAGCATAGTATTCATTTTTATGTAAAGAGCTTATGTAACAATGACCTGACAGAAAAAGTCTATAAAAACTGATGGATTTTGATACTAAGTTGGACACGCCTTTGGAGGAGTGATCCCCCATGTCCCCAGCGCTGCAATAAACAAAGTGCCTGCTTCTTAACTTCACATTGGTGTTAAGGAGTTTTATTC
>NW_010972667.1:572410-572793 GCF_000737465.1 Haliaeetus leucocephalus
CAAAATTTTTCAGGATTGGGTTAAGTGTGCTCTGTGTTCTATGTTCTGTAGGCATACTTCTGAGTTTCCTTGCAGAACAATCAGGTAAAGTTCTGTGATGATTTTATTTTTTGTTTCTACTTTGGCACACACACAAGCCCTTTCAAATAGAAGATGATGTTTTTAACAATTTTTTAGAAAGAATGTCTATGAAAAGGTATCTTGTAACATCTTAAAGGATCTTTAAAGTTCTTTCTATAAAATCCTTTTGTCACTTATGTCCATCAAACATTAGATTCCTCTATCCTCTCTGTAATCTGAAAACTCATTTATATCACTCCCTTTTGATAGCTTTTATACTCACTTCGTACTCAACCTCTATGGATGTAGATCACTATAGAAGA
>NW_010972667.1:572961-573173 GCF_000737465.1 Haliaeetus leucocephalus
AACTAATTGCATATTAATCAGATTAGTATACATATACATAAAAATAATTGCAACTGATTATCTTAGTACTGCCTACATCCAATCATGTGCAATGAAGGATCCATCTGAGTCAAAGGGCTGCTTTTATGACCACCGACCCATTTGAAGTTCTTGCTGGCTGTCCTTGAAGTCTTTATTCTTGTCCTTGTTCTTTGATCTTGAAGCTTAATGCA
>NW_010972667.1:584077-584586 GCF_000737465.1 Haliaeetus leucocephalus
ATTTGCACTCAGCATTGTCACCTCTATACTTTGGGAGTCATCTGTGGGAAACTATTAATAATTACACCATTTACCTTTCCTCCTTGGAAAGCCAATCTATGGGTGGGGTACCTTTCTTCCCCTCTCCTTTCTCTTTCAATCCAGTTACAATGGCATTTGGGAACTTTGAAAAATTTGAATACCCTTGGGATGTTGAGACCAGCACGGTCCTAGCCCTACTGCTAGGAATTAGCATGCTCCTGAATGTGGTTCAGCTCTTGTTTAAGGTTAAACAACTCTTTATGAAGACCACCCAGAGATCTGCCCCAAAGCTGGATAATTATGAGTGGCAGGGTGTGTGGGGTAGTATGGGCAAGTACCTAGAACAGTGGGCACCTCCAATGTTTTGGAAATTCACCTCTGAACAAGTGCAGAATGTGAAAGAACTAGTAAAATATTTGGAAAAGGTATGCTGTTGCCCTGGCAACTCCAGAGAGATACAAATTACTGCAACGTGCTGGGGCCTGGCC
>NW_010972667.1:584632-585503 GCF_000737465.1 Haliaeetus leucocephalus
AAGAGAAGGTCTCTGGATCTGACAACAAGACGACAGGCACTGTGGCTACCCAAACCTTGGCGATGAGAATTGTGGTCCCTCCAGCCCCAGCAATGAGCACTGCGGCTACCCAAACCTTGGCGACAGGCACTGTGGTTCCTCCAGCCCTGGTGACGAGCACTGCAGCTACCCAAACCTCGGCAAGCAGTACTGCAACTGAACCAGTGGACCAACCCGCACCAGTATCAGTTGCCCCCATACAGAAGAAGAAATATAAAAAAAAATCAGTTCACTTAGCAAAGGATGAAGATGAGCCAGGGTCATCACGGGAACAGAAGGAAGAGGCAGAACCAGAAGTAATCACCCAATCCCTATCCTTGAGTGAGCTGCAGGATATGCGAAAAGATTTCGGCCGCCGTATAGGTGAGCATATTATCGCCAGGCTCCTCTGATGCTGGGACAATGGGGCTAATAGCTTGGAATTAGAAGGTAGGGAAGCCAAGCAGCTGGGATCACTTGCCAGGGAAGGTGGCATTGACAAGGCAATTGGAAGAGGGACACAAGCCATCAGCCTCCGGAGGTGACTCCTGTCAAGTGTGAAGGAAAGGTACCCCTTTAAGGAAGATGTTATATGTCAATCAAGCAAGTGGACCACCATGGAAAAAGGTATCCAATATCTGAGGGAATTAGCTGTGCTAGAGATGATTCATTATGCCCTGGACAACCCACAATTACCCAAAGATCCAGACGAAGTCCAATGCACGCGACCCATGTGGCAGAAGTTTGTACGGAGCGCACCATCATCCTATGCCAACGCATTGGCAATAATGACCTGGAAAGACGAAGAGGCACCGACAGTGGATGAAGTGGCTCCCCCCCCCCCCCCCTACAA
>NW_010972667.1:585779-586693 GCF_000737465.1 Haliaeetus leucocephalus
CCAGTTTCCAAACAGAATAGAAGGGCCGATTTCATTTCCGATCCTCTTGAAGGGACTTCTGAGCCAATTTTACGAGAAGTGAATACTGAATACTCTGACCAGAATTAGAGGGGCCCTGCCTCCAGCCAGGTGGAGGAAAGGGATAACTAGGTCTATTGGACTGTGTGGATTTGATGGCCTGGCACGTCAGACCCACAGGAGTATAAGGCGCTAGTAGACACTGGCGCACAGTGCACTCTAATGCCATCAAGTTATAAAGGGACAGAATCCATTTGTATTTCTGGTGTGACAGGGGGATCCCAAGAGTTAACTCTATTGGAAGCTGAAGTAAGCCTAACTGGAAATGAATGGCAGAAACACCCCATTGTGACTGGTCCAGAGGCTCCATGCATCCTTGGCATAGACTATCTCAGGAGAGGGTATTTTAAGGACCTGAAGGGGTATCGATGGACTTTCAGTATAGCTGCCTTGGAGACGGAGGACACTGAACAGCTGTCTACCCTGCCTGGTCTCTCTCAAGACCCTTCAATTGTGGGGTTGCTGAAGGTTGAAGAACAACAAGTGCCAACAGCTACCACGACGGTGCACCAGCGGCAATACCCCACTAACTGAGACTCTCTGATTCCCATCCACAAGTTGATTCGCCAACTGGAGAGTCAAGGAGTGATAAGCAAAACTCGCTCACCCTTTAATAGTCCCATATGGCCAGTGTGAAAGTCTAATGGGGAGTGGAGACTAACAGTTGACTATCATGGCCTGAATGAAGTTACGCCACCGCTGAGTGCTGCCGTTCCAGAGATGCTAGAGCTTCAATACGAACTAGAGTCAAAGGCAGCCAAGTGGTATGCCACAATTGACATTGCTAATGCGTTTTTCTCAATCCCTCTGGCAGCAGAGTGCTGTCCACGATTTGC
>NW_010972667.1:587671-588329 GCF_000737465.1 Haliaeetus leucocephalus
CTCAAGGGCCTGGGTGCACTTGGGGGGTGATGCGAAAAGATGGAGAAGTCCGATGTGTGCCTCAAGGGGATTTGATTTTAGGTGAAAATAGCCAGAATTAAACTGTAAGATATTAGTTGTTATATAACCCTGCTACTGTATGTTATCATTACTATAATTGTTATGTGCTCTATCCGTAGTACTATAGTAAGAATCACTTAGATCAAGCAAGAAAGAACTGTGATAAAACTGAGCAAAGCGCAGTAGAGGTGGAACCAGAACTGACTCCAGCATGCAACAATCCAACGGTGCACACCATCCTCCTGCTGCGTCCAATGTCAACTGCTCGTCACACCGCACTGAAGCCCAATCCTGCTCTACCGACTGAGAGGACTTTGCACCATCCCTCCTGCCCAGAAAGACTGGTATGACAGATGGAGCCCAGAGTCGGGAACTAAATGAACTCAACGAACATTTTATGAACACGACCCATAAACTAAAGGAATGATATCTCTGTGTGTGTATACATATATACATATATATATATATGTAACTTTGTTTATGTGTATCAAAGGGATGGAAAAGGTGATGATGATTGACCAGGATGTAACTGAAGGTATGGGAACTAAGCATGATGTCAATGGTATAGAATAAGGGGTGGATACTGTCCTGGTTTCAG
>NW_010972667.1:591453-592922 GCF_000737465.1 Haliaeetus leucocephalus
TTCAGAACAATCAACTTTTTTATTATTGACTTCTGTTATTTTATTCAAAATATTTAATTCCTTGTCACCTTAGTCTAACTCTGTTTCTTCCCCTGGATGCCATGTCTACTCACTTCTATGGCATGTGTGTGGTCTATGCTCAGGAAGTGAGAAAAATATCTAAGAAAAGGAACTGGCTCAAAATACTACTAAGTGACATCACAACCAATCTGTCCTAAGACATCACAGTAGATCACTTGTATTTTGAACAGAATTTTTAATTATTTTTTGAGTAAGGTATATATGTTTTAATGTACATTATACTTCTTAGCACATAATAACAAACAATTTTATATGCTGGTCTATATAAGAATTTCTACCTGCCTATTTGTCAGCAAATAGGATAGCTATAAAAATAAATAACACTGCTTAGAAATCAATGGAGTAAGGTGAAAGCATGTGAGCATGATTCATTCAAAAAGATAAACAGTATTTTTATTAAATGCCTTTGCACTACATGCATTTAAACTGTGTATTTTATTGACATTATTATCAATAAAATATTTGCTTTATTTTTCTCTGAAGTATACTTTCCTTCTTTTATGAAGGAAAAAGGTGACTGATAAAAGGCAGGTATCTGTTATGAGGTAGATATTTGAAGTGCAGAAGTCTAAGGGTTTGTGACTAGGCAGGAAGAAGATTCACTCTGAAAACTAAATCTAAATCCTCAAAAAGATTTGAAAATCAGAGTTCTTGATTATGGAGGACTTAGAGAAAAAAAATGAGAAGAATATTACCTAGAATCACACAGCATTCCCTGACTTCATTGACTCTTACCAGGAGCAAAGTCCTGTCCTTGATTACAGAATGATTTGTGCAAATTAGCCCTATTAGTTTTCCAGAACTGAAACGAAACTTAACCTCAAAAAATGCCCAGGGATTGAAGGGTTGAACAAAATGCTGGTTTTGACACATATATTGTTATTTGCACTACATTTTTTTCTAGGTCATCTGAAATGCTTTGGTTAATTTTCTCACTTTTTCATATTTGTTGTAAATTCTATTATGGAAATAGACTTTGTATTTGCTATTTAATCAAATAAGAGCTCTATCTTTGCAGAACTTGCTCTCATCTCAGTTTACATTATTAACAATCAGGTAGCTCTGAACATTCAACATAGAAGGCAGATGTTTTAGAAACAACTGATTTAGAAACAACTGAGAAGATGAAAATAGTGTATCCAGTTCCAAAGTGTCGTGGTTTAAACCCAGCCGGTAACAAAGCCCCACGCAGCCGCTTGCTCACTCCTCCCCCCCCGGCCATGGTGGGATGAGGAGAAAATATAAAGGCAGGCTCATGGGTCAAGACAAGGACTGGGAGGGATCATTCACCACTTACGGTCATGGGCAGAAGACTGGCTCAACTTGGGGAAGAAACAAAATCAATTTAATTGACTACCAATCAGATCAAAACAAGGATACTGAGAAGT
>NW_010972667.1:592989-623833 GCF_000737465.1 Haliaeetus leucocephalus
TGACGTGGGGTCCTCCACCACGGGCTGCAGGTGGGCATCTGCTCTGCTGTTCACCTCCATGGGCTGCAGGGGGACAGCCTGCCTCACCAGGGTCTTCACCACAGGCTGCAGGGGAATCTCCGCTCCGGCGCCTGGAGCATCTCCTCCCCCTCCTTCTTCACTGACCTTGGTGTCTGCAGGCTTGTTTCTCTTACATGTTCTCACTCCCCTCTCCGGCGGCTGTTTCTCACTCTTCCAACTTTTTTTTCCTTCTTAAAAATGTTATCACAGAGGCGTTACCACTATCACTGATTAGCTTGGCCTTGGCTGGCGGCGAGTCTGTCTTAGAGCCGGCTGGTATGGGATCACTCTCTCTCAAACACAGGGGAATCTTCCAGCAGCTTCTTACAGAAGCCACCCCTGTAACCCCCCCCGCTACCAAAACCTTGCCACACAAAACCAATGCACCTACCAATAAAAGTAATTTCTTTCTGGAGTGGTCAATGAAAGGAAGTTTCAATACTGGGATGCATTCTGCCATTTTTGGCTTACTTCTACCTTGACCAAGGTATGGTCTCCTCCGATGTAGCCCTTGCCCAGGAAAAGGCCTTCTCCTGACTTTAATCCTGTGCTCTAAGGCATGTGGAAGAAATTGTGCCTTCACAATGTTCTAAACCATGAGACAAAATCCTCCGAGATACCCAAGAACATAGAAAGAAAATCAAACTATGAAAAGAAAATTCTCTTGATGCATACTTCTGTAGGTCTATGTGAAATGTTGTAGTGTAAACCAAGAATATACTGGGCTTTGAGTATATTTTGGAAAAAAAAAATCTGCTGGCAAATACTAATGATAGCATATGAACATGTTTCTTCAGAGTCAGATATTTTTTTACAAATGGCAGCCAGGTAGGAGGAATCTGAGACACCAGCTAACGTTAATTGGGTACCTCAATACCAGGTATACCTGCATGGTCTTGCCTTGGGATTGCTCTCAAGGATAATTCATAAGCCGGTCATCAGTCCTCAATCTTTGACACCATTATTTGGAGAAAGACCATCAGTACTATAGTAGTGAAAAGGCCTCATTTTCACAGCAACCCTCAGCAATACTTCTTGCTTATTTCTGTAGGCCTCACTGTATCTCTAATTTTGTGCTGTCTATGCATCAGTGACGTTTCCTAGTGCCAGAGAAGATAAACTTTTGGCACAGACCTACTGCAATTATATCACAAGCCTACTTGATAGTTATACTTTTATTGTGAACTGTACTTTAACAATGTACACTGTATTTTAAGTGGTGACATGTACAAACCATTTCAGTCCTCAGCATACTGATAGAGATTGCTCAGCCCATTAATCCAGCAGAGGCAGCTTCATGCCTCCAGGTCCAACCAGTAGTAAGGCTGAACACGTGTTCTTAATAGGCACACATACACCTATACAACATGTATATACATGACCAGCCACACAGATCAAAACAGACAGACACACTCAGCACTCACACAAAACCAACACCAATGGCCTCATCCTGTTCCTGTCTTTGGCTGGTCTGATAAAGTTTTGTTAGTGGCAAATTTATACAAATATATACAAAGTGAATCTCTTCAGCAGCTGGGCTCAGACACTTGGTCTGTCTATCCTACACCCTGGCTGATATTTGCTAGCTATCACATGCTGGTATACACATCCTTCCTCACTTCAGTTGCTGGCACCACAGATGCACAAGCCTCTCTAACCTGTTGTGCCCTCCGAATTGCTGGTATTCAGATCCGCATACACACATAGGCACTCAGAGAGTTCCTCATCCAGGAAAAAAGTTAGAAATGGAGATTAATAAGAAGACAGGACAGCCTGCACTGATCATTGCAGGGCATGGCCAGGCAAGTGTACTGACCAGCCCCTTTTTACACATAACTGGCCTCTTCTATCCCTTATGCCTTTATTTTACCAATACTTTTTCCTCCCCCATCCACCCTTTCACCACAGTTGGTTCTTTCCCTACACATCCCATAATAAGTCTTGTGCAATTCTCCCTTGCATACTGAAATAAGTTCCATACCACATAGGCAATGACCCGCTTCTGTCCATGAGATGCTCTGGGATCCGCTCTGTGGTGTTGCATGGCCAGATGATCTCAGCCCACAGGGCTGATGCTGAGACGGGTCATTGGGATGCCCCAGCTTGCCTCATGCCTCTGGGCTCTAATAACGTCCAGTAATACAGACTATATTTTACCTCAGTCATAAAACAATAAACCATAAGTTTAAATTTTTAAATCCAAGGAATAGCTTTGAATTTGTGGGGTTGCTCATCTTTAAAATAGACATGTGGTTAAATATAGTGTTAAAGTGGAATTTTATATTGTAAACAAATATCAGATTTCAGGCAGACTACCTTAATTTCACTCTGAATTTCTTGGTTTTCAGACTGAATTTGCCAATGAAGACTTTTTAATCACAAAGCATACAAGCTAGGAAGCAAATGAGAAGGCTGGAGGCAACTGTAAACAGGAGATAAACAATATATTGTATCCATGTGAGTTTGGTCATAGGTGCAGATATGAGTTACTGGGAGGAATAATACCTATGTTGTATAATTTTGGAAACTTTTGAAGAAAAGCTTTCATTGAAATAGTATTGAAAGCTTTCTTCTCATCTAAATTAAACTTGGTGTTTGCACATCTATATAACACATGGGCTTCTCTGTATGTTCCCTGATTTCTTGTAAATCCTTCCTCTTATTAGGATGTTCTTAAAAAAAGAACAAAACAAATGCAGAAAATCAAGGGATGAAAAGGTTTAATAATGAAGGTAGGTATGTTACAAACATCCATTTATTCTAGACATTAGCTTAATAAATCATTTTAGAAACTAAATCTTTCAGCAAAAAGACCTTTTATCCAATTCAACAAAAACTGCCAACAATGCTCAGAGAGTTACATTCTTTGGTAAAAGGTCTGAATCACTTTTATAAGTGATTTTATAATATCAAACATAATTATTAATTATGTAAATGTTCTCTCAGTTACACATTTTAGTCACTTCTTTATAATGCAAGTAGCTTTTAAATTATTACATTTAATTGTGCTTCAGCTGGTGAAGGATTGTATCTAATTAGCAGATAAAACTCTTTCTTATAAAATGATGCCATTATGCTGCATTCTTTGGATGTGTATGTCCTTGAGTCTTATCTATGCTTATAGTAACTGTCAAGCAATAGATTAAAAAAAAAAATAATTATAATAATCAATGTTTTGTGCTGTCCTTGGCAAAATGTAGTCATCTTTCACCTGAAACATGAATAATTTGATTTGGGTGATTTTGTATTCCTTAATTATAGTCTTAGGTCTATGGGTTACCTAATTTCAGAGTAAAGTTACATGTATTGCGAAGTATAAATTGACTAGTTCAACTATGTGTGGTTAACTACTGATTAAATTTTTTTCTGCAGATTTCATACAGCTTTAAGGAGTTTGTTTCAGTTACCACTATTTATTCTACAGTATCTCCTCATAAAGGAACAAAATTGCTACTATTGTGTAAACTTTTCTGTATCTTTTTATTTTCAGTATTTAATTTTTCTTATTTTCATCAATGCCAATAAACAGAAATGCAAAATTGTCATTATTTTCTTCTGAATTAATGTTACATTCCTAATACTTCCTGAAGTCTATCGTATATCATAGGAACACAGGACTGGGATTGCAAAATCCAGATTCATTTCAAGTGATCATGTAACTAAACATTTATTTAGCCCTTAAAAATCCACTGTTCCTCTCCACAAAACAGTCCTTACATACACATTTGTGCAAACCCTAGAAGCTATAGAGTTTAAAAAAAAATGCAGAAAAAGAAAACAAGAAAGATTAAGGAATTTATTATGTCTATGCCTAGGAGGAGGGAAGAAGGAGGACCTTGTCAGATGAAAATGACATTTGTGGACCTAACAGGGAGAAAAGGAACTTTAAGCTATTTGTCCCAGTTTTCTGATTTTCTATAATAGGGCTGGGAGCTCCTTCATCTAGTTTCTGTATGCAGACTTTTTTAGTTCTTTTTGTTCCGCTGTGCCACTTTCATAATCTGCCATTTCAATGTAAGAAGAGGGAAAACAGAGCATGAAAAGAAAGAATGCATAAAATCTAGCATGACAAAATAAATGTAAATTTGAGATTTCCACTGGCACTTAAACTAGCTGTTTAGCATAAACTCTGTAATACTTTATTCTGGCTATACAGGGTCAGGTCCTCATCTGCCATAATAGTATAGTTAAGCACCTCAATTTGTATCAGTGGAACATCTGTCCTACATTCAATATTTTTCACCAGAAGAGTAATTTATATAGTCACAGCCCCTTAGAATTTGACAACAGGTGTTTTGGTTACACACAAGTTGCAGGATTAAGTCCCATTTGGATCAAAAGTGGAACTTCAAAGTATATACAGCTTTACTATTGGCCAGGTGGTTTTCAAGATCTTACCACTATTTTATATGTTACTGAGTGATGCATTCTATTTCTTTCTGTCTGTAAGTATATGTTAGGCAGCTGTTTCTCCGACTGTCTCCAAATTAATAAACAATATTCAAGTGTCTCTGGAGACCTATGTAACCATTCAGAGGAGTATTTATTCTGTTCAATATAATAGCTGTGTTCTGTATTTGCATGGATGCTTTTCAGTATCTATACTATATATATGCTATGTCTATGGATACAGATAATCATTTCATTTCATTTCATTTCATACCTCCCACATTTTTATAGCCCCCATTATTTTTATAACCAAAATAATTATATGCATGTTATCTTTTTCTTTTTCATAAACCTTTCACATGAAGTCCTTTGATAGGTAAATAATTGAAGGAAACATGGCTAATCAAAAAGAAGGTGATAGGAAAAAATGTTACATTTTTTATTATATATGAAATCACACTTTAAAAAGCACTCATTAAAAATGTCAGTATGTTCATATCACTTTTCAAGAAGCTGGCTTCAGAGAAAAAGCAGAAAAAATTACCTTTCAAAAGGTAGGATGTGTGGTGATATTCTCTAAGAATATTGATGGTGTTATTTTCAGCACCTCAATTTAAGGGTTTATCATTTAGTCAAGTTTGAGTATAAGGGGGGCTGAAAAACAGCAAAGTACCTTATTAGAAAGCATGACACACTTTCTCAGCCTTCAGGAGGACCCATAGAAATTAACCAAAGTCACTGTTCATTTTACATGTAGTTCTTTGACAGTTTCCAATTACAATATCGACCCAAGATAAAAGATCCACAAAATGAGCTAATGTATTGCATTAGGGGAAAGTCAATACAAGGTATTGTTTGGTACTCTGCAAGTTTGCAAACAGTTTTGCTGCTATGGCAAATAAAATTTTTAAATTTTTTATGTTAATAACTGTATACATGGACTGCTACAAGTGGAACAGGTTGGTCAGTTGTTGGATCTTTTAATTAAATGTAATGCATTATTTGTTTCATTTTTCCTGAAGTAGGAACTAAAAAAAGGCAGCACATTGTATCCCAGTTCTTTAAGCAATATATTACCCCACTATCTTATTAAAGAACACATTGGATAACAAAAGAATTCTTAATCTTCTTCTCCTATGTGAAGAAGAAGAATTTACAATGAACATTCTCAAGAGGAAGAAGTTCCTGAATGAACAAGTCAGGTATAGAATCTAATTTTGTTACTGTTTCTTATGTTTTGCACCATTTTCATCACCACTTAAAGCCTTTGGTAATGCTTGTTTGTTGGACACTAGTGGATGTCTAAACACTGAATGACAGCTTTCCAGCAGAAGAAAAAAATAGGAACAAAGAAACGCTTTGTTTATACATTTGCACAAATTCTGAAAGGAAATCAGCAAAAAACCTTATGTTTCCAAGAATCTTAGTACAATAATACTTGGTTCCAGAATGTCATTGCTTCTAAGAGAATTAAATTCTAATTAGCTCTCAGGACAGATCTCAATATAGAAAAAGCCTTTTGCACAGCTATGTCTGCCCTAGAACCCTTATATTGGACATGATCTTCAACCTAAAACTTTAGGAAATAAAATCTCTGTGTGTGTGTATTGCATAAGTAATTATTCTCAAATTCAGTTCTAAATCTCATTATGAGAAATATCCATGGAAATGTCCTGGATTTAAAAATTTCTCTCTCAGTATAGTGTTATGGGTTTGTGTGGTGGGGTGTTTGGCAGAGGCGGAGGGGGCTACAGGGGCGGGTCCTGTCAGAAGTTGCTAGAAGCTTCCCTGGCTCCAAGTTGGACCCACCTCTGGTCAAGGCCAAGCCAATCAGCAATAGTGGTAGTGCCTCTGGGATAACAGATTTAAGAAGGGGAAACCTGCAGCAGAGAGGGGAGCAGGATGTGAGAGGAACACCTATGCAGACACTGAGGTCAGTGAAGAAGGAGTGGGGGGAGGTGCACCAGAGGAGGTGATGCCCTTGTAGCCCATGGTGAGATGGCAGGCTGTCCCCCTGCAGCCCATGGAGGTGAGCAGCAGAGCAGATGCCCAACTGCAGCCCATGGTTGACCCCAAAGATGGCCATAACTCCATGGGAAAGCCCACACTGGAGCAGTCTGTGCCTGAAGATCTGCAGCCCACGTCACAGGGAAGGACCCGCACCAGGGAAGTTGGTAAAGATCTGCAGCCTACGGAAAGGCCTCACGTTGGAGAAGTTCGTGAAGGACTGTCTCCCATAGGAGGGACCCCACTTTGGAGCAGGGGACGAGTGAGGAGTCCTTCCCCTAAGGAGGAAAGAGCGGCAGAGACAACATGTGATGAACTGACCACAGTCCCATCCCCTGTTCCCCTGAGCTGCTGGGGGGGAGGAGGTAGAGAGAACCGGGAGTGGAGTTGAGCCGCAGAGGGAGGGGTGGGGGGAAGGTGTTCCAAAGTTGGTTTTACTTCTCAGTATCCTTGTTTTGATCTGATTGGTAGTCAATTAAATTGATTTTGTTTCTTCCCCAAGTTGAGCCAGTCTTCTGCCCATGACCGTAAGTGGTGAATGATCCCTCCCAGTCCTTGTCTTGACCCATGAGCCTGCCTTTATATTTTCTCCTCATCCCACCATGGCCGGGGGGGGAGGAGTGAGCAAGCGGCTGCGTGGTGCTTTGTTACCGGCTGGGTTTAAACCATGACATATAGTTTACTGTTTCATAAGAGTCTTCTTTTTGTCTATCTGTGCTGAAAACTATCTGTGAAGCATCTTTGTATATTCCATACTTCATTGTCCATCCCTGGTGGTCTTTCAGCTCTTCCAGCTCTCTGTCAAGACAACCCTATTTCCACTGAAAATCTTTTAAATAGCTTCATGTAAACTTTTTTGTTATATAAGGAGACGTTTTCTTTTGTGGTGAGATAGCTTATGTGTGCTCCCTTTTCTACTAAGCTCCATTTAAATGATTATTTGAAATATTAAAAATATGTAGTCAATTTTATGTTGTGTCTCTTACCATAGAAAAAAAAGCTCTTTTTTCCATTATTTTAGGTTCTTCTATATGGGGTTACAAAGAAATGAAATGGTTAAATATATCTTATTTTGAAATGACAGATTCTACTATTTTTATAGCTAATTGAATTTGTATTGTCTAGAACACTCCTAAAGCTATTTGTTTTAATGCAGACTTTGAAAAGAAACCAATGTGAATAACTGGTGGCAATTTTAGTCTGAAGATGACAAAAAACAAATTTTATTTTACTTAGGAACAATATATGTTTAGCAATTTATGCTTCATATTTATGATACAAACTTTCAGCATGTATTTCATCTCTCGTTCACTTTGTTGGATGTTAAATTAGGTATTTGTGAAAAATTAAGTGGTATGGTAGATAGGTTCTACTGTGGTCAACATTATATGCTGAGCAGGGTCATACCTCAGAAAAGGATTGTGGCAGTAAGCCCCCCCCCCCCCCAACCGGAAAAAAAGTTCTGCAGGCAGGGAGGAGAGAAAAAAAAACCCAAACCCTAGAGGCTGCAGGCTGAAAATTGAACTGACCAATCAAGATGTGCCAGGTACACTGAAGTGACCTTTGACTAAAAGGAATTAAAATGAACACAGATCAGATTCAACAAGGGTATAAAAGGGGTCCCACTAGAGGACATTTTGGAAAAATCAGTTCTCCTCAGAGCAGTGCGTCTGCAGTTGGAGACTCTCCCCTTGGGTTGGGATGCTGCCCTAGGTAACTCCTGCAGGTTGAGAGCCCTTATCTTTTAGGTGAGTGATATGTGCATTTTGAGTCATCATTTTAAATCTTAAGAATTCTTAAGTCAGCTGTGTAGTACTAATTTCCCTTACATCATTGAGCCTGTGGTTTACAAATGTTACCAGATTTCTAACTAACTTTTTACTGAAGAATAAATCTGAGTTTTAACACCTAGTGGATTTGATTGTGCATGCCTCCATAACAAGGATGCTGAAATTCTATGTGGTATTGTAAATATTAATGAGTCACTAAGAATGATTTATTTCATGTATACATTACTAGGAGTTAGTGCTACTGGCTTGGATGAGAAAAGCTGCTGCTTTTTATATTTTGGCTATATAAGCTAGTCCTACTTTGAGAAATCAGTGCAAATTCAGAGCAGTTGCACTGATTTTAATGGAGAAGCAGAAGACTAGAAGCATGTCAATTAAAGCAGAGTTAATTATCTTGAAGTATACAATAAAGCTGACTTAGCTGATGATTGTGGCATAATTTAGTAACTGTCCTACAAGCTAAATCAAGAGTTACAGTTACTGCACAGAGCTGATGTGTTTCTCTCTGCTGTGCAGCAAGGTGCTACCATTTCTGTGGTTATTCCCTCTTCAGTCCAGATCCTGTGCATTCTGTTTTGCCAGGAGCAGAAAACCAAAACAGGTACATGGACACAGGATCTTTGGGTGGGCAGCCTGTCCTTCCTGTTGCACTATTTCTTTATATTCCTTAGGATTTTACAGATTTGTTTTTCATCTTTATTTTGGAAAAACTAACTAAAAGAGATTAATTACAGTTTCTATGAAGTATTATTATTTTTTATTGTATTACCTCCTGTGGAATTTCCTTAACATTTTATTTAAGAAAGCTGTGTGTGGATAAAGAAACCAAAATTCATGTATTCCAAAGAGCTCATAAAATACTGCAAGATAATAAAAGGTATACAAATACACTTTAAAAATCTCAAAATATGTGCAAGAAACCCTCTCTGGAGATTTTAATTATTAGCAAAATCATGTTTTTTGAAGTTATCTCTGAAAATTCTCCTCGATTTTGTGTTCAGATGATCAGTTCTGAAATTTACTGGGCAATTTGAGAGTCAAATTCTACAAAATGCTGGGCTTTCCTCCTAAGAGATGCTGAGATTCTCTCGTTCCTAGAAAGTCCTGGGAAATTAATTTAACAGCATTTGATGTGGGTGCTCAGCTCCAGGCTAGCAGTCAGTACCCATCAGCATTAGGATCTTTATATTTTCAATTACCAGGAGCTGCACAGAGAACTTATAACCATTCTCTGAACAAAAAACTTGAATATCTTCATTATATTGCACTACCATCTAAAAAAGCCCAGTTTCCTTGTGTTTGGATATACCTGTTTATTTTACTAAGTACTTCATTTTAACAATGACACATTTTTAAAATGAGACTCAGAAAAAGAATGCATTCTTTTTCTTACTGAAACAAAGACTCTCAGTTGTTGTATGTTTATTATAACAATGCTAAAATATAACAATAAAGACCAATGCCCTAAATTAATATTTCTCTTTTTCATTTTGATACTGTAACTATAGGGCTAAAGAAGTGGGTTTTTTGTTGCATCAGAGAAGTCCCAAACCATCCCCAATCATTCTTTCTGGTTCATTGTATCTTTTAAAAATCTAATAACTTCTTCATATTAAAAAAAAAAATCCAATCTGGGATATAGATTAATACTTTTATATGCTAAGATACTTATCTTGAAAAAAATCTTGATTCAGAAATAATACTGGATACGTTATGAAAGATGAAAGTAATCCAGGGGAGTTTGAGTCTCAAAAGAAATTGAAACCTACATACTCACCTTTACTGATCTCTTGCACACACGCTAAGTGCCATGGGAAGCCACAAATCTATTACTCATTCAGCATTACTCATGAGGTACACCACTCCTCTAAATTCCAAAATCTCTTGATGCAGGTTATACCTTTGGTGCAACTGATACCCCACAACTATGCTCTGAAAAATCATTTCTGTTTGTGCCTCATGTTCAGAGAAAGAGCCAGGAATCGTCTGAATTGTAAATTTAATGACTGAATGGTCAGAGTTCTGTAGACCTATAAAATACTATTCTCCCCTATGGCTGGAGTAAGATCTTACTAAGATAATTGATAGCAGCTACTTTGTTGCCTTAAAAATGTATGAACCCGTTGACAGAGATGGATAAATGTTGAAAATGAATTCTGAAATATTCCTGTTGTTAATTAATAATTGATTGTTATTATCTTTCTCATCTATTTATACCCTGTGAAATGTATAGATGCATTCTAGCTCAAACACAGCAAGATTACAGATTATTACTTCCCCCCCCCCCCCTTTTTTTTAACAATTAATAATCGTTGCTGATTTGGACCACACTTGTATTTCATATCTTTGTATTGTGTGTTGGGAATAAAAAGTCCTTGTAATGCAAGTGAAGTATGTTCCCTAGGAATCCAGCCTTTAGTTCTCTGAGTTAGCCTTTGTTTCTTCCCAGAGATAGCTTTATGTCAGTGGGAACAGCATTAAATAAATGTTAAAGGCTTTCTGCAAATCTTGTCCAAATTATGTTTTTAGTTTTGTTGCTGTGGAAAGAGGCATCTGTGTGAAATAAAACATGAACAGTAAATCCAAGCCATACTATGTCAGCAGTTTTTAAGCACTGAAAACACTGGGGAATTCTGTCTTAAAACTAGTGACATAACTCTGTCCTGCTATTATTAACTGCCCCTTGACAGTTTCCAGGGACCACAGTCATATTCCATTCCTTACTGTAACCATCAACAGTAATAGATTTGGTTATTGCCTGTAACTCCATACAAATTCTGCAGAAGACGTGTTTCTTCAGGGACTACATTTATAGCTTCAATCCTCTTGTGACACTGGAGAAATGATAGGTAACCCGTTACATGAAAGATAACCTTTATGTTCTCCAGATTTTTGTTTTCTAAACACAAAGCATCAGCAAATTGAGAGAGTAACTAAGGATCAGGATAGAGAAGAACATGTTAGGAATGATTGTTTCACTTTGTCTGTAACACCCATGCATGAAGAGTCTAAGGGAAATACCTCTTCTGATCTGAAAATACAGACTTGTGCTTTCAGAGGGTGAGTGAAAAGATAAAAAACTAAGTGACTTAGAAGGCAAGGACTCATTTTCAAAAAATAATTTTCAGCCAGATATACAAAAATAGCAGACTGCATGCATAGAATTAGACGGCTATTTGTCTTTGACTTCAACAGCAGATAGATTTCTGAATTTTTCTTTTGTTATTTCTATGCTCCTTTGGGTTTTAAGAAAACATGACAAATCTAGCTTTGTATCAGTTTTTTAAAAAAATGACATTCACAATGAACTTAAATGGTTTTTTAGGTGTTGCTGGGTGAATCAATTTCCTGTCATGGAAATTAACTTTTACAGTTGTTATTGCTTCATGCCTGTATGCATATGAATTGTAGATGTGTGAAAGAAGGAGAGAGACCAAAGGAGAAAAAATGTGGGGAAAGAGAGGGGACTATATTGTGTGAGTCAGTCATAAATTATTCAGCAGGGCCGATATTTAAAATCAGTGATGTAGTACATAATTCACAAACAACATAGGAGCTGGAATGTTATCTAAAGGTATTCCTTGAACAATTTGAAAAGCAAATATTTGTAAAAATCAAAATCTCTTTGTACTTAAGTCTAACAGGCTATTGAAGCAGGAAAAAAAGGCCTGTGGGGTCGTGTAGGATAAGGTTATATTGAGTTTGTTCAGAAAAAAATGAAAATGAAAGCACAGTGTAAATAGTTCAGGTTACACAACACAATGAGAGAAGCAAGGAATGGTGAATGGATTGAGAGAGCATAACACTCTGGAAGATCTCAGGGATTAGGTATCTGGGATTTTGTATTCTCATTAGGTTATGTGTTGCATGTGAGCTGGTACTGTATGAATTTCTCTACCTTCTGTATTTACTGTATGAGAGCAGCTAGATGGAAGTCTCAGAGTCCTGAAAGCCTTTAAGGCTACTTTAGAGCCCTGAATCTTAAGCTTAGCCAAGGTGACAAGGAATCCAGATAGGCTTGAATATCTGTTTGTTGGTAGCTTGAAATTGAAACAGTTTTGTGCTTCATTTCATAAAATAAATAAAATAAAAATAAACAAAACTTCTCACAAGTGTTCACATGTATTTTTTCCATTCATATTCTGATATAGCATTGTTTATTACATGTCATCATACCCTGTTCTTCTGCTCAAAACTGTGTCTGGCAAATAAGCAGACACCAAAGGATGCATCAGAGAATTGTGTGCAATCAGTTTAATACTTTAGAAATTTATATTATAGAAGTTTATGAATTCTTTGCAAGAAAATATTAATTTTCCTACAGTTTATACTAGATAAGAAGTGAATTAATTTTTTATGACTATATTCTCAGATATGTGGTCATATCAAAATCCAGCTAACCAAAATTAAAATTAAAACAATTTTTTTTTCTCAGCTATGATATTTTAAACTTCCTCATTATTGTTTCATACAACAAAATGAAAATGTACTGCCTAGCAATGAAAATTAAAATAGTTATTCTTGCTGTTATGACTACTTCAAACTAGAAAAGTTTCCATAGATGGTACATAAAATTAATTTCTCTTGTGGTCTAAGTACAGATCAATAGAAATTATAACCAGACAAAATAAAAGCTGAAGAGCAAAACATCTTTATGGTGGGTCTTTTTTTCATTACTAGTATAAATGGTATTTATTGATTTACCTGGTTTTCTAGCTTGATTTCCATAAAATCAGATCATAATTAAATTGGATTTAGTGATAACTTCAAAGTAACTTGAGTTCGGGTAAATATGTAATATATTAAAATGATCAAGGACTGAAACAATGTACATGAGAAAAGCTGATAACATGGTAAAAATCTCAATATTTTAAGCTATTCTTTTGATTTACAGTATATAGGGTAGCTAGTGCTCCAGCTAGTTTCTATTCTCATACAGCTGTTACTCTTTAATTTTGCCAGCAATAAAGCTTTAAACTTGTTGTAAATGGATACACTGCAAGCAATTTTTCTTTTTCCTAAAAATGCCAAAAGAAATGTAGAAGAGAAAATTAACCTTTACATGGGAACTTTCTATTCATTTGAATTTAATAATGTGTGCTCAATCAAGTTTTTAGATTGCTAAATAACCAATTAGAAATGCTACGCTTCTTTTACTTTTTGTGCTGTGATTTGCAAGCTTAATAAAACAGAATGTAATTATATTGACTATTGCTATGAATGCATTTCTGAATGGCCAACAGCTTGAGAAGTTTAAAATAGGGTTTCTTGCACTGGGAAAGCAACAGTCTCCCTACTGTGGATTCCACAGTACAAAAGTGATTTCTTCTGCAATTTAGTACAGACAAGAGGAAATTTCAATAGTTTTCAGCAATTTTGGTCTAGTGTGTTTTGCATTTAGTGCATTTGATTCAAATCTGTTTTCTGTTGACGCGGAAGTTACGGACACTGCACAATCAATATGATCCAAGCAGATGCCACTTTATTGCCCAAATAGCTTGGTTTATATAAGCATTTTAGTTCCTGCTCATGCATAAGCCATCTGTTAATTGGTTAGCATGTGCTGTCCACGCGACTAAAGCAATAATTTGATAGGATAACGCCTTCTGATCACGCGAATGGTTCCCTCCGCCTGTATCTTGTCTTGTGTCCTGCTTTCAGTCACGTATGCCCAACTTTGTTCAGCTTTTTGTGCTTATTTCATCAAACTTTGTAGCAACAGTTAGCCTTGTTCTACTTTTCGTGCTCGCTTCATCAAACTTGTAGCAACAGTTAATCTTCGCTACGTCCTTGAGGCCTGCTGCCTGCAGGGACCTCTGGCTCACAGAATAATCAGTTCCATTGTGCCTGGATTGTTCACTATATGTCCATTTTTTTCCAAATATCCCACAGTTTTCAGGTACAGCAGAAATAGGATGAGAACTTTGGAAAACTACAATGGAGTCTATAGCATCTTTGTTGTTGAGACAAAGCTCCTAGCCCTGGGTTTATTCATTTTTGTCTCTTTAGTCAGGTTGATTGCCCTACTTGATTTTCATTGCTTGGAAGTACTGGTGAATGCATGACTGATGGGAAGGGGCTAGATCTTTGCTGCTAGATCTACCAGTTACATTTAGGCCTAAGGCAGAAGTTTGTGGACGTGCTGCTTGGCATGTGCTTCAGAAAGAATCAGAAAGAAGTGAGAAGGTTCACTGAAATTCCTTTACCTCTTCCACAGGCATTCACAGTTACATGAGGTATCACATAAGCAGCTTAATTGTTTTTCTCTTCTTTTCCTGTGCTAGTCCAAAACATATAGAAGAAAAATGCAAAAACAATAAAAGTAATAAGGAATATTTGGTCTTGTACTACCATGGGGGTAAAGTATTCAGAAGATGAGAGGATAGGAAAAACCCCATATTGTGAGGCCAAGAATTTTTACAGTCACAAATATACCATCATTTATCAATTTTTTTTTCAGTCCACAAACAATATATTTTCCAAAATACTTATTAGAAAATACTGTAATTTTTTGAAATAATAAGAAAAAGAATAATTATTTCTTTTAGAGAAAATACTGTAGCTCTGGCTACAATAACAGATAGTGCAGACAAGCTTGTTCTGGTCTGCTTTTGAAAAAACAGACAGAAGCAATACTGGAATGATGTTCTGGGTATGGACAGCATAACATTGTCTCTGTTGATGAGGCAGATGGGTAACAGGATTCATAACTCAGCTGTCAAATCGTGTGAATTAGTTTGTCATCTGTAAAGTGGAAGAAACAGATCACACACTACTTAATCTCACACGCATGTTGCAAGGCATAATTAAAGTTTGTAAACTTCTTTGAGAGCCTCTGATGAATAGTGCAATATAATGCAAAGTCCTTATACCAATTATGATAATTACTATTACCAATGTGCATATGAAATGTGCTCTAGACATCAGAATCACTATGTTCTTTATTGCCATAATTGTACTGTGGGCTAGGTTTGACTGGCTCTACCACTGGAATTGTCCATAAGAGCAGGACGAATTTTCATTAAGGAAGAAATGCAAGTGTCATTGCTTATATACCAAGTCTGTTAATGAATATGAAAGTATTTTAGAAAATGTCGAGATGATAAAAGCATTGGGCTTCTTTGGAATTTATCAACATTTATCTAAAAAGAGGATTTGCTTACTTTTGCTATTGTTTTCACTTCCCCAAGAGTAAGAAGGTATATCCAGTTCTCTAGGGATTAAGTATAGAGCATAGTGCTACCCAAACAAAAGCTAAACTTGTGACAAACTTCAGAATCTATAAGCCTAAATATATCATACTCAACTCACTCTTATTGTCAAACAAGTCATGTATAAGCATAACAAGAAATGCATGCAAGAGTCAATTTCTCAGTCTTTAATTTATTTTGTTATTTTTATGTGACTGCTTTCTTCAGAGATCACATTTCACTTGTGAAAAACTAGACTCTGGTTAAGCAGAGGATTCATGAGACTGTAGAAGAAAGTTTTTGGAAGGTTTATATAAGAAAGCGCTGAAAATAGAAGCTTAAATGTATTTGCAAAGTATTTGGGGTTTGAGTAAAACTGAGGTAGTGCTTGGAACTTACAGCTTAGCCCAAATAATCATTCACACTGTTTTTTTATTTATTCCTTTATCTATCATTTAGCATCACTTAAAGTAATGTGTTTGCTTGAATGCTTGCCTGTATTAAAAAATCACCATTCAATGTATTAAACAGCTTCTTTAGTTTCTATGTTTGTATTTTTCATTATTTTGGGGTTTTAGAGGACAGTGGAAAATACTTTTATGTTTACTTTTATGTTTATTTTTCTTTTATGTTTATTTTTATTGAAAATTCATCTTGACAGGAACATATTTTCTTTAGATTTCACAATTTAAAAAGAACCCACAAGTAATTACAAGCCCCTTTTCTGATATCCTGGAGGTTAATACACATTCTGGACACCTAAAGAACTTATATATTTATGCGCTAAAAATGTTCTTTTAGAGCATTGGAAAAACAAAACCCCAATTATATTTTCATTTAAAAACATTAAATTTTAAAATTATGTGTAGCCATCAGGTTTATAAAATACCCATGAGGCCTAAAGAAAAACAAAAAGCAGAATTTTTCTTCTCTCTCCCTTCAATTCATTTTCCAGAGAATACTGACCAGCCCAAATACTTTGTTAGTGTTTAATGTTTCCTTTTCAGCCCAGGAGATTTGAGTTCCCTTTTTAAGAGGACATTCAGATTACATTGAATATAATGAGTTAATCGCTGATTTTTGTTCTGGGTTTTCAGTCCATGATTTTCTGGAATATTGGAGCAGAACTTTCACAGATGAAAATCAACAAAACTCCATCAATGTGAACCAGCTTAACTGGCATGTAAGAATTTTTGATAACTAATAGCTAAACAAAAACGAGTTGAGTACAGATATGTATGGAAGGTCATTTTCAGAATTTAATACTGCTTCTGTAATATACCTCTTAAGAAGTGAGTTCACGTTCTTCATAGAGGAAGCAGCAAGACTAGACTAGAAAGCAGAATCTATATAAAAGAGAAAAGAAATGAGAAAGCCCAATTGGCACTCCTATAATGTACTACAAGTAAATTTAAAATATTATAATAATAAAAATTATAATATTATATAATAATATAATATAGCACATATAATATATTATTATATAATTATTATATAATATATTATTATAATTTAATTATTAGTCTAATTATTATTATTATTATTATTATTATACTTCACCCTGAAAATCAAAGTTTCCATGAAGATATAGATTAAGATACCTTCATTGAAATAATGTTTGGTATAGAAGACGTGTTTTGATAGTCTCTGACTTTTCTGATATTGCATTAGGCTTTTGCCAGGAACAGTGTTTTTCTGCATCCCAGATTTATACAGGATTTATGAAACTTTCTTAAAAATATCCCAATCATTGGAGTTCTGTATTTTTCTCCTCCAGAATGGCATGGATTCTTTTAGTATCTATTCTACTTAATGGATAGTAGAGTGAACATATGTCTTGCTTTGCTGCTGTATAGACTAGAGTAATTCCTTTGCTCCACACCTGAAAGACCTTCTTGCTTTAGCCTTGTTTTCTAAGTCCAGGATAAGGGCCACTGGCAAGTTGAGATCTTACTATGTAATGAAACTTGTATTCAGAAAAAACCATGAGTGTTTCTTTTTTTTCCAGGAATATGTGTAACATGTTACCTGAGTATGTATAGGACATTATAATCTTCTAATTCATTAGTAGTCCACCACTATGTGAGTGAAAAAAACTGAGAATTATTATACTGTTCTAAACAAAATTTGTCTGTCTCCTAGGAACAGCTGCCTTATCTTAACCTAAATGACATTTTTCAGGTTTTTATTTTGTTCTGTTGTTCAAGTATTTTTCAGAGTTTAAAATCATCAGTTTATAACATTGTTTCCAACTTGGCTGCTATAATCCAAGTCACCATGTATTTTCCAGCAGACCATTTCATTACTGTTTCCATTTGTGACATTTCTAATACAGTCTGGTTTGTAATCACCTTGAGACTTATCTTACCCAACAAGCTAACCTAATAAGCCAGAAAGAACACCTGAAACTCTTTCACTACATTTTAATTTAGAGAAAGGACTAAAAATATATTCATTTGCTCATACAGGAAGACCAGAAGGTAGAGCATCATGACAAAATGGTTAAAGTATAATAAGAAAAGGAGTTGCTAAGATTCTGTCACAGAGAGACAGTTAGAGGAGAGATTCACAGAGGGTCATATAGTTGAAATCAATTCTATTTCTCATCATTAAAATACACGTAATGGGGCTGAAGGAAATCCTTAAAAGCTGACAGAATGATTCAGGCATAGTTAGGGAGAGTATAGGCCTACTTCAGTTTGAGTCTCTGATGTAGATCCTCCATCCACTGAAAGACACAGTTCTGCTTTCTTAGATTACTCTCACCTCCTAGTTTACCTGTGACTATGGGGAACAGCTGATCTCAGACTAATGGCGTAACATCACAGTTTTGAGTGAATGCTTCCAAAGAACATTCAGGCATACATTTTATCCAGCAGTTACTCTAACCTAGCATAACAGGTGTTTACCAAAAAATGTCATTCGCATGCAAGCAAAAAATGAAATTATTTACTTACTTTTCTCCAAAAAACCTTCCACTTCAGACTCGGGAACTTGGTCTAGTACTCACAGATCCTTGGCTATATTTTTAAACTACAAGATTGTCTCTCCTCTATTTGGTCAATACATTCTACTACAACCAATCTTAACAAAACAAAACTTCTAATTAAAATGATATTTTGACTTCATATTTTGGCCATATCTCCACACCACTTGTGTGTCTGTGCCTCCTGTAGAAAATACATGATTATGTTGTTATCCTTCTTTTCCCTTGCTAACCTTATGCATTGTAGGGCAATTGCTATATTCTCTCCCAGAAGCAAGATTTAAAATATGCTGTTAGCCCCAGATTCTTACCTGTTCTACTCCTTTTATTGCAGAAAAAAAGGAGCCTAAATCAGACCTTCATGTATTTTGTGTAGTTTCAAAAGCTTTCATGTTTGCACAGCGGGTGACTTTTCACTTTTGTGTTAGAGCACTCTCTATTTTCCAAAGTATGGTATACTGACAGTTTTTATTCTTTCAGGTGACCAGTCTGTATAGAAGCAAAGAGAAGGAAAAAAAAGAAACAATCTCCCAATACGTGGTTTCTGGAAGACTGACACTACACTATTAACAAATATTTGTGAGAGTATTTAAGTATTATTAGTGAAGAATGAGAAAATGTTTATTTGTCACTCTTCTTTGTGTTCAGTGGACTAATTGTGCAGGAGGTAGTGTGAAGTTAGAATACACAGCAAGTCAAAGAGTGAGACAGCTGAAAGCCAATGATGTCTAAAAAAATTTTTAATTTTTAGATTACATACTTCTAAATCTTTCATACAACACACTTGGCCTTTTTTTTTGTACTGAGGAATAAACTCCATTCAAATTATCCTTTAAAGGATAGCTGAAAGAAATTTCTGACAATAAAAAATGAAGTTTTACTTTTCCTGCACATGCACGGGGTTTTATTGCACCTCTAACTTTTGTTGTTTTTATTAGTGATATAATGGAGATGGCTGAAAAATTCTGGGTTTTTTTAATGATCTATAAATTTGCCTCAGGCAAACAGTAGCTTCTACAAGCATGTTTCTGAAAGATTTAATCTTATTCT
The DNA here is from genome assembly GCF_000737465.1 of Haliaeetus leucocephalus. Classification (NCBI taxonomy): domain Eukaryota; kingdom Metazoa; phylum Chordata; class Aves; order Accipitriformes; family Accipitridae; genus Haliaeetus; species Haliaeetus leucocephalus. The sequence continues at coordinate 612,462 of NW_010972667.1, forward strand.
TTATATAAAGCAGAGTTCTTAGGAATGTATCTTTCCATCATGTTTAATTCCTAGTTATGGAACTGAAGTTCCTTACAGGTTCTTCTGTGTGGAGGCAAGTCAAGACTCATTGTGCAAGCCTGGCAAGTCATCTGCAAACTGTCAATTGCACAAACTTAAGGCATAGTTTTCCCCCTTCTGTGATGAATTAAATCAGTCTTTTTTTTTTTTTTTTAATAAACAAATGTAGATCTTGGGAAGCATGGCAAAAACTTGGCAGGAGCAAGAACATGAAACCTATATTTGCAAATTGCAGCTGACTCCTCTTTGGGAAAGCTGTGAACTGCACCTGTGAACCTGCCTTACTCTGAGTCTCCTTGACCAGCTCTACACATTGACAAACTGCCAGGTGGACTTGGTCCATAAGGAAGAGGACAAGCTTTGGCCAACAGATAAAATAAGGTAGCTCAGTCAACTGGCAGGCTACTGCCTATCACTCAGGAGAAACAGATTGTCACTGGCCATTTGTGTGACAGGAGAAATATATGTTTTATGCAGCTGCTGCCAGTCTGGGAAATCTGCCTTTAGTCATGCTGTTAGCATTTCCTCCTCTCAGGCAAAAATCTGTAGTATTTTCTCCCAAATATAGAATGTTAGTAAAATAGTGCTGAAATGAAGCTTGTGTACATACATGCAAAAACAGGAGTATCTAATGAAACCATGGATTATTCTGCTTTGACAGTAAAATAGTTGGTGTTCTCCAAGTGGCTGACAACTTATCCATCCAAAGTAAGAGTGTTTCCATTGACTTCCCAAGCTACTGAGGAGAACTAAAGTGCAAATTTTCTTTACAATTCCAAATACCAATTGGTAAAAAAATTTACATTACTTAATTGTAGATGTTCATTATACATAAGGTATATTTAGTAATCCATATAAAATGACACATTTTTTACATAACTTTTCTAATGTACAAATTCATTTGTCCATAAAGAACCACTTGAGCACTGCATATGATCTCCTGTGTAAAACAGAGTTTCAGCATTTCATCCAGGAGTGAGTGCAATAAATTTTCATTCAAAAAATTGTATCATCCTGAAATATCGCGAATCAAGAAATGGAAAATTCTTCATTTCCTGCACAATATCCATGTATTAATTATTATTACTCTTTAAATGTGGTGTCTTTTTTCTAGTTTGAATTTGTCTGACTTCATCTTCCAGACCTTGTTTTATGAAACAGTTTTCTTTCTTAAAGATTCTACAACTAACAACTATTTTCTATCATGAGAGTTTCTTTATTTTCACCATGGGATTAACTCACTCCCAAGTTGTCTTTCTGAGAAACTAGAAATGCTCTTTAATATTAAAAATGTAATAAAAATGTACAGAAGTTGTGCAGATTTGCTCACCTATGTTTTTAGAAACTGCTGAGTGCAATTCACCTGAGCTTAAATACTAATATCCTCATAGATAATAAAGAAATGGTATAGCATCTTATTGTGTATATATTTTTTGAGTATATTGCCTTGTGCCTCTCTATATTCAGAAAAGAAATTTTTATTGCATATTTCTGTCTTTTCTGCATTGGCATAGACAATTTTATCATCACAATTGAAAAATGAATCTGAAGTATTATTTTGATTTTCTGATGGTTCTTTATTTTTGATAATCCTGGTATCTTTAGCAACATCTTTACATTTTCTGCCTTTCACAGCTCCTAACTGAATACCATCTATCATTCTGCTTGTAATATATTGGGAATTTTATTTTACTATATGTAGTGGCTACCTTAATTTAACCCCTGAATCAGGATGGACATTTAGCCAAAACCATCTTCTCTCATGATTGTGGTGAATCATTTAATAAACTCTTGAACTGACAACAACTCCCCCCTTTATACAGATTTTCTATATATTTTTCTGCTAATTTTTTTACTCTTTTTTTTTTTTTTCCACCAGCTTTTTTGAAGCACCAAGGGTATGTATAGTCAGTTGCTCATATTGTTTGCTCATATTGAACTTGATCATTTCATGATCACTGGTTCCTGGGCAGCACCCAGGTTCCAACTCAATGAATAATTTCTCTTTCTCTAATACCATAATTAGGTCCAGTATTACAACAGGAATCCTCAAGAAAGATGACATGAGCAGAAGCTGTGCTTAATATTGACTCCAGAAAAGAAAACATAGAAATCTTGTGTATTTGAGGTACTGGAAAGTTTTTTCAAAGATTTCAGTTTTGTCTACAGTTTCAGCTTTGTTAACTGACATCCCGCCTGTGCTTTACTGCAAATATGGCTGAAGCCTCAGTGAGCAGCTGATTATAAGGTGATCTCCACACTGCATCTTGCAGTGTATTGCTGTGAATTGGTATGCATGTATCGATCACTATACCTGAACCATTCCTCTGAAATGCTGGTCAGTTCAGCTGAAGCAGAATAAGACCTTAAGAATAAGATCTTAAGCATGGCATAGAGCATAGCGCTCTGGTTGTGTGATGGCAAGGTAAAGTACCAGCTGGACCCAGGGAAATGGGAGGTGTGCTGCTTTCTTAGCCATCTTCCTGAGGGTAAATGGAAGTACACAGATTGCTTTCACAGTAATTCCTGGACTTGAGAGATTTTTAGAAGTTTTAATGCTGCTGAAATATTGCATGCAAAGCTGGCTTGTTGCCTAAATAAAGGTACACAATTGTACTTCCCGTAATACCTATTGTACAGCTGACTGTTAAGAGTCCCCATTGCCTGATAAAGCAGAGCTTTATCCAACTGCCTAACAACTCTGGATTGTCTGGGGACCAGACGAGTAACTGATTGGATAGGAGATGCATCATAATGCCCCAAATTAATAAAGCGCCATCTTCTTTCTATAAGCTATGTCTTGTCTCTCCCCCATCTTTCCATTCCCATGTTGGAGTTCACTTGGAGCTAGAACATATTTCTGTGTGGAACCAGATTGTGGTGCACACTGGTAGCTTCCTAAGGTGTTTCTCTGCTTGATGATACTTTGTTGGCTAAGCTATGTGTATTTACATTTATGTGAATTCAACTACATGAATAAATGATGTTGTATTTATATTTTCTACATTTCCAGCACATTTATCAATACTTCATTACTGGAATTTTAACTAACGAGAATGAAGTATTGTAGTAGTGTTCTTGGCTAAATGTTTACCAGTTGTTTTATGGCAGAGAAAATTACCTTTTGAGGATTCTGACAAATACCATCACAATCTGTATCAGATTGTTTCCTGCCAGCAAAAGAGCAAATATGCAATGTAGTAACCATGTTAATTTGATCAATACATCACAGGGGACTGACTGAACTTTATAGGAATCCTGAAGTAGCTTTTATATCATAAAGAGATAGCCTTTAACTCGATTCATTGTTGGTTAGGTGTAATTTAATAAAAGAGAATTCTTGCCTGTTGTTGGGAACACACATAGATGTTCTTTTAAAATTATATCTTTAGAAGATACTCTGTTGGAATGTTAGTTTGCAGTCTGTCCCTGATACACATGAAAAATCCTAATTTTTTTGCCAAGGGTTTTTAACACAATGTAGTATTTTACTAGGTTAGATTTTCTTTTCAACCATTTTTAAAAAGTAATATATAAGAAGATATTTTACAGCTCCAGGAACTGAAGTCTGTGCCAGATGCTTTCAGAGAAGAAACTTAAATTCAGCACTGTGTAATGCCTACTTAGTGACCTGTTTCATCTGGAATCATAATACCACAAGTGAAGGAACCCATTGCTTTTTCCCACTTTTTATATAAAAAGTGAGTACTTTACTGCTGATGGAGAAGAGATTCCTGGTTCGTGGATTAAATCAAAATAATTATTACTGTCTGGTTGCTCTTTTAAAGTGTCTGCATTTCAGAGCAATTATAAGCACCACCTGATTGTTATTTACTAATGCTTCTGATGATCATGAAGACTAATTAGTATTCTCAGCCCCAGGATAAAGTACAGTGGCAGGATCTGCAGTTATTATAATAAGCGGTGTAAGAACTTCACTACAATTAATGGCATTATTTGCATTCGAATTAAACCAAAATGTTAATATCAACTGAATAGTAGCTTGACTGCATGCCTTTTATTATTTAACCATTCTTATCAAGTTAAGAGAGTAAGCTTTAACAGGAGGTAAGTACCAAAAAGAGGACATCATTTGATGGTAAGATTAAAGTCATACAAAGTACTCTAGCAAGACAGTCTTTGGAATGTAGTGAAAGCCCAGTCTTGGTAAGTAGTACAGTTAAATACTCCTTCATGTGTTCATTGTATTGGTAAAAGGGGTGGGATTCTTTCTGTAAATTTTCTGCTGCCTAGAAAGAAAAAAGGTATCTCTTTTAACAAACTTAAGCACATTCTCAATAAAAATTAGCATGTAGCTCAAGGATAATTCTTTGTTATGTCTTTTCTGTATCTACTGATGCCATGATGAGTGTCCAAAGTTTGACTTCCCATGTGTGATACAATGTAAAAGTGCATGTTTCACTTCAGGATGTAATTATCTAAGTTTTGTTTACATGACAAGACAGTAACGTCTAGATTCAGTATCAGACAAATTAGTCAGGATTAGAAAACAAGAGCTTAAGCTTAATTTTTTCTGACAAGTGAATTAAAAAACTTGAAAATATTATGTTTAGAAAATATCAGAAGATTAATTTATATTAGTGTGACAACTTGATTTAATATTGGTTCGGATATTTTCAAAACATGAGAAAAAGCTGAAGTCCCTCCATCATGAAAAAATTACAACTATTTGAAAAAAAATCTTTTCAGAATTGGTAATGCTCACATCAGAGAGGTTCGGATCCAGTTTTGCAGTTTAATTGTACTGAGGTCAGAAGGAAATGTTTAGATGCCTAAGCAATCTAGTTAGCTTGGGGTAAATGCTTTGATTTTATTGTTGCTTGCTACTGTATCCCCTTGGAGTGACTCAATATATGTAGATGCATAAAATTATTTATTGATATTGGTGTGTATAAACCTCAGAAAAAGAGGAAGAAATCTCTATGATAATATCAGACCTGTAAGTCCCTAACCATCACTAACTCTTAAAGTTGTTTTGCTTTTACAGATGTATGTATGTAAGTTTAAGCACTAAGATATTCACTGTTTTTTCCCCAAAGACAAGCTAGTGATTCCCAACAGACCAGTGAGTTCTGCCAGACATGTCCCAGCTTGGCAAGTGACAGGAAGGCAGCAGCCCTACTTCTGGGACCCAAGGAGACTGGGGATCAGGGACCTCAGTACAGAATTGTGGCATTTTTCTTGAATGATACTTGGCTTGGAAAGCACTAAGTTAATAAGTCACTGTCCCGGTTTTGGCTGGGATAGAGTTAACTTTCTTCCTAGTAGCTGGGGTATAGTGCTATGTTTTGGGTTCAGTATGAGAAGAATGTTGATAACATACTGATGTTTTCAGTTGTTGCTACGTAGTGTTTAGACTAAGTCAAGGATTTTTCAGCTTCTCATGCCCAGCCAGCAAGAAGGCTGGAAGGGCACAAGAAGTTGGGAGGGGACATAGCCAGGGCAGCTGACCCAAAGTGGTCAACGGGGTATTCCATACCATGTGACATCATGTCTAGTATGTAAACTGGGGGAAGTGGGGCTAGGGAGGATCACCGTTTGGGAGCTAACTGGACATCAGTTGGTGAGTGGTGAGCAATTGCATTGTGCATCACTTGTTTTGCATATTCCAATACTATTATTATTATTATTTATTGTTATTAATATCATTATTACTTTCTTCCTTTCTGTCCTATTAAACTGTTTTTATCTCAACCCACAAGTTTTAATTTTTTTCTGCTTCTCTCCCCCATCCCACTGTGTGGTGGGGTGAGTGAGTGAGCAGGTGCATGGTGCTTGTTGGTTGGGGTTAAACCATGACAGTCACCTATGGGGAGATGTGACAAATAATAACAACCTTGAGGTTTAAGTTTCTGGAATATAGACTTGTCCTTTAGAATGTGCCATATCTTTTCTGTTTGATGTTTTTATACTTTCTGCCTGCTGATTTCTCTAATTATCATCACCTAGTAAGATGATGTCCAAATTAAATGTAACCCTTCAGCAAAGAGATGTCTAAATCACTGAAGTAGCAGTTCTTTGCTAATATCAGCTAAATAGCAATTTAAATATTAGTCATCCTAAGGAAGAGAATAAAGAAAACTGAGTGCAGTGTTGGTCACCTCTTCTCAAAAAATGAATAGTGGAAGTAGACATGGTATGGAGAAAGCCAGAAGATATGGAATTGCTCACACATGAGGACAGATTGAAGAATCATCAGCTTGGAAGAAAAATGGCTGAGGGTAAAATAGTCACAGCCCATAAATCCTGTATGGGCAGAAGCAGTATGTAGGAAAAACTTTATTTCTCTCAACCCAGTAATGGGAAGAACCAAGTAAGGCAGACAACAGGATGCATATTTCATACAGCCCATAGCGAAGTACTAGAAATTACTCTGCTGGATGTGGGGGGTTACACTATTATTAGTGAATTTAAAAAGGGGAATTTTATGAAGGACAGGTTTTTCTACTAGCTGTTAAACTTCATTGTTTGGATGCAGTCTTTAGGTTATGTTGTCCCAAACCTGCTGAATTTAGCTGATGACATAACTGTCCTGGAAACTATACATTAAAAGGTTACAATACATTTCCTGATGCTTATCGTCTCCCCAAGCATCTGCCACTGAGCAGAGACACAATACAGATTTACACAGACCTATTTTCTGATTAACGTGGCAATCTTTATGTACTGATGTCTTTCTCTGCATTATGAGACAAATTCAAGACCAGGTTTCTGCACTTTCTGTACAAATGCTGAGCATGCAAGCATGCAATTAAATCGTCCTATTTTACAGGAATAGTGGCTTCTGAGGTTCAGATTTTCCTCCTCTTAACACCAGCAAAGTGAGAAACCTAGGTACAAGCTCAAACATGAAAACTGTATTCTTGTGAAACCGTGATAAAATGAAATAAGCAATTAAAAACATGAAGCATAGTCTGGTTCATTATGCTCTAAAGCCAACTTGAAACATTGTACATGATGTTGTATTTTCAGCATAACTGTTGAGACACAGACCTGATGAATTCCAGTGTCAGGCAAACATCTCCCTGATCTCAGAGGAAACTAGTGGCATAGTGAGCCGTTTTGGGACTAGGTGTTAAAATGATTCTCCTGCTGGAAGAAACTTAAATAGATTTATTAGCTTAGAAAATAGTAAAGTATCTATTTCAGCATTTTTTGTTGCTTGGAGCAGATCCTCCATTATTTGTTTTCCATATTTTCCTTCCTATTTGATAATGATAAATAAAAATATTTGGGAAAAGATCATATATTTAAAAAAGACTAAATTCCCAAATGGGATATCTGCATGTAATGCAATTTTTTTTAACAATTTCAATAAAAATAGGTATGCATTTGTTCTCCGCTAGACATTGTGTTGTGATTTTTCCTTGTGCTGTAAGGAACCAAGTTTAAAAATATTTTTCAAAATTTTTTTTAGTAATTCAGTCTTTTTTTTATGCTGTTGTTGGAACGTCACCAACATATTATGTCTCCAAGATGAAAATAAGAGCCTCAGGAGTCTAGGCATAGAAAGGAATATGCGATGTGATACCAGTAAGAAATTTACTTTAAATTGTATTCCCTAGATGTTCACTCTACAAATCATTATTTAAGGGACCAAGGGAATTAATAACAGAAATTGTAAGCCTACAGTTTCCTATTGTTTTGGTACAAAATTAAATGTAATAGTTAAGATTTGTTCTGCTTTATATGAGAAATTTCATGAGCTCTTTAAAAGTATGAGGAGGTTTTAAACTAATTTGGGGATAAAAGAATGTGCCAATCTGGAAGAAGATTAAAAAATTCTGAAAAAAAATCCAGCTATTTTAAGAATCCAGCAAATAGAGAATTTACTACCTCCCTTGAATTTTCCATTTTCCTTGTATTTTGTTTTGGGTTATTTTTTTTTTTTTGTAATAGTGACACACAAAATTCCTTAAATAGCATTATAAGCTCTTGACTATACTTGATGAAAAGTTCCTCTTCCCTGACTCCCTTAAAGCATTGAATTAATAGAACTAAATCATTTTGTCCTTAGACAAAAATCCCAGGTGAGTTTTTAAAGACTGACATAATTATTGTATAATACATGTAAAAAAGAAAAGAAAAGAAGCATGCAGAGATACTTGATAATGATTGCTTTGAGAAGAGTATAGACATATTGGTCCTTTGGAACCATAAATAAATGGGGTATTGTTTGAAGACTGTTTACAAAAAAACCCTGATCATCTGCCTTTCAAAATTTCAGTACAGCTAATTGGCTAGAATTCTATTTTTTATATCAGATGAAACTGAGCTTGGCTATGGAAATCTATATCCGTTTTAAACTTCTAATCTCATGCTTTTTAGTGAAAAATTCATTTCTTATTTGGCCTCAAGATTTTACAATGCTTTGAAAGTTGTCTGGGAAATGCACACTGTTTTTAGAAAGCAGTTTACTTGCAGGTTTTATATGCTTTATAAGCCATGTAGATGCTTCTCCACAGATATGCATGTACACACACACACAGAGACCCCTGAACCAAGTTGGTATGACTTTAGACACAATCTTTTAACAGTTGACCAGACACATCATAGCAGCAGAAGTAACACACACTCTATGCTGGCCTGTTATGCCACCAGATTCAATATAATGGGCTGTTCATTTTCCAGTTTACCGAGTGATGCCTTGGTGCAAGCAGACTTGTTCTTTATCTGAAAGTCCTGGACATTTGGAAGCAGTTTGGACTTCTCTGAACTTTCTTTTTTCAGACTTAAAAATGTAAAAAATGTATTCAGTACTTTATTTCCACTGCCAAACCTATTCATATTTAATTTCTACTGAACTGCAACTGTGACTGACACTCAAAGGCAATATAAACACCTGAAGTTGAAATACTTATTAAATTTTCTGAGAAACTTAGATATTTTTCCTTCTCATTACCTAGCTAGCACTTTTATGAAGCAAATGTTTAATTCTGACAGATTCCTATATTAAATAATTTCCAGATTAGAATGAACACAGTCAAATCCACTTGTATTTACAGCACAAAATAAAACCTTTTTTCCTATAAGAACACTTTATAATTTCTTTCACACTCAAATTGAATGGTCAATTGAGACATTTCCTTTGCTAATAAGCTTAATTAATTGAAGAACGTATGTTGGCCAGTATGTCAGCCTGAACAGGTTTTGGAGAAGTTAGTCTTTTTTTCTAGGGAATATTCAAAACTGAAGGAATTTGCCTTGGTTTTCATCACTGTGTTTGTATACATAAAAGAAGGTTTGTGTATTGGTTTTATGTGGCAAGGTTTTGGTAGCGGGGGGGGTTACAGGGGTGGCTCCTGTAAGAAGCTGCTGGAAGCTTCCCCTGTGTTCGAGAGAGAGCGAGCCTATTCCAGCCGGCTCTAAGACGGACCTGCCACCGGCCAAGGCCGAGCCAATCAGTGATAGTGGTAACGCCTCTGTGATAACATTTTTAAGAAGGAAAAAAAGTTGGGACGTGGGAAAACAGCCACCGGAGAGAGGAGTGAGAACATGTAAGAGAAACAAGCCTGCGGACACCAAGGTCAGTGCAGAAGGAGGGGGAGGAGATGCTCCAGGCGCCGGAGCGAAGATTCCCCTGCAGCCTGTGGGGGTCCCCAAGCCGGAGCAGGTGGGTTCCTGAAGGAGGCTGTGACCCCGTGGGAACCCTGCGCTGGAGCAGGCTCCTGGCAGGACCTGCGGATCTGTGGAGAGAGGAGCCCACGGAGCAGGTTTTCTGGCAGGACTTGTGACCCCGTGGGGGACCCACGCTGGAGCAGTGTGCTCCTGAAGGACTGCACAGCATGGAAAGGACCCATGCTGGAGCAGTTCGTGTAGAACTGCAGCCCATGGGAATGGCCCACGTTGGAGAAAGTTCATGGAGGACTGTCTCCCGTGGGTGGGACCCCACGTTGGAGCAGGGGAAGAGTGTGATGAGCCCTCGCCCTGAGGAGGTGAAGCGGCAGAAAATAACATGTGATGACCGTAAACCCCATCCCTGTCCCCCTTGTGCCGCTGGGGGGGCTTGGTGGAGAAATCCGGGAGTGAAGTTGTGCCTGGGAAGAAGGGAGGGGTGGAGGGAAGGTGTTCCGAGATTTCGTTTTATTTCTCATTACCTTACTCTGGTTGATTTGTAATAAATTGAGTTAATTTTCCCAAACTGAGTCTGTTTTGCCCGTGATGGTAATTAGTGAATGATCTCTCCTGTCCTTATCTCGACCCGCAAGTTTTTTGTTATATTTTTCTCTCCCCTGTCCAGCTGAGGATGGGGGAGTGATAGAACGGCTTTGGTGGGCGCCTGGCGTCCAGCCAGGGTCAACCCATCACAGTTTGTTAAAGCCAGGGTATCAAAGGCACCCTTTACTGAAAACACTGATTTTGTTTTTCTATCATAAACAGAAGGAACACTGCATTCTTCATTTTAAGTTAAGATTTATCAAGAATAGTTTACAGAGTTTAACAATGAAAGGAATTAATTTTAAATACATTCTAATGAAAGAACTTTATCACCCTATATTAATGTTAAGACTAAGCACAATTCTGTATTCAACATATTCAAAAATTATCTGGAGCAGTAGATGAATGATGAAATAAAGTTTGAAGATGGTATCAAATTAACCAGAACAGGAAAATCTAAAAGTGACTAGAAGGAGTTGTAAAAGATGTTTTGGTACTGTCAAAAATGAAAAATGTCAAATTTGTCAGTGTTAATAAATTCAAAGTAATAAACTCAGTGGGAAGAAAAAGTTCCTAACTACACATAAACATTAATTCACTGTAAATGGGATTGCCATTCAGGCAAAAATGCTCCAATTGCCACTGCATATATCTGTTGTGGTTTAAGCCCAGCCAGCAACGAAGCACCATGAGGCTGCTTGCTCACTCCCCTCCCTCCCTGCACCACACCTGGTGGGATGGGGAGGGGTCTCGGCTTGAGACAAGGACAGGGAGGGATCACTTACCTATTATGGTCACTGGCAAAAACCAGACTCAACAAAATCAATTTAATTTGTTACCAATCAAATCAGAACGGGATAGTAAGAAGTAAAACCAAGTTTTAAAACACCTTCCCCACACCCCTCCCTCCTTCCCGGCTTGACTCCACTCTCGATTTTCTCTACCTTCTCCCCAACAGTGATGCAGGGGAATGGGGTTTGGGGTCAGTTCATCACACGTTGTGTCTGCCGCTTCTTCCTTCTCAGGGGAAGGACTCCTCACTCTTCTCCTGCTCCAGCATGGGGTCCCTCCTATGGGCTGCAGTCCTTCCCAAACTTCTCAAGCGTGGGTCCTTTCTGTGGGCCGCAGATCTT
>NW_010972667.1:623843-626796 GCF_000737465.1 Haliaeetus leucocephalus
TCTTCACCACCAAAGAATTGAAGATTGAGGACCAACGGGATGCCGTTGGATCCTTGGTGGTGACTGTCCTTGCAACTCCGACCACCGACTGCTTGCCTGAGGACCAATGGGACTCCGCTGGATCCGTGGTGGTGACTATCCTAGCAATCCTATCCTGACTGCTTGCTTAATTTCTACCTTTTCTTCCATTCTATCCTATTGCCACCATTTTCCACTTTTGATAATAAAAGCTTTTTTGACTATATGGCATTCGACCTCATTTGTGTCTTAATCTTACTCTTGGGATCATATCGAAACCTTCCCCGACATTGGATCAGGACAAGAGATTACTAGCGGTGACAAAGAGTAGTCGTCTATCTTCATCTCTGCGACCACCACCATAAGGAGGCACTGTGCAAGCGCAATTGAGAGGAGACTATGGAAATGACCTCTTGGAGCTCATTTGAATATGAAGCGGGGACAGGTCATGCATATGTATAGGCATATTGTGAATATGTAACATTTGATTGTATAAATTTGAAGCGAACTGCCGAGTCAGGCGCACACAACTTTGGTGGGACTACCCCCCGTGCTGCCCAGCGCTGAATGAACATACCTCCTTTACAATCTCACTGATTGTGGAGTCTGTTACCCCATGTCAGCTTCTAGCAGCTTCTCACAGGAGTCACCCCTGCAGCCCCTCCCCTGCTACCAAAACCCCACCCACAGAAACCTGAAACAAGAGCTATTTGAAAACATCAGCTTAAAGCTTAAGCAGTTGAAAAAGTAACTAGACCATTATGATTTATTAGAAAAAAATAGCAACAAAACAGGAAAACCTTATTAAGTTCTTGCATAAATTGCTTCACGAGTGTGTTGTTTCTGTCGGTGTGTGAGACTGAAAGAGTTAATGCCTCAAACATTGTGGCAGGGCAAGTTCTGCAGAACAAGGAACCCTGAATAACAACGAAGTGAGAAGCATGGAGGGCATCCAGGAGGATGCGCAGTTCCATGCTTTGATATACTGAGGGGGGCAGCACACCATGTATGGCCAGAGATCATACAATGTTTATTTGAGGAAGGGGCTTATGGCCGCACGAGGGACCCTTTGCGACCCCCCCCCAATGGTGCCTGCACACAGGATTGAGAGTTACATAAGTCCTTACGGGTGGTGTGCAGAAGACCAAGAGGGCTGTGATTGACATAAGAAAAGGCAGGAACTGGGCTATAAAAGATGCCAACACAAGGAGCACCGTGTACGGGCTCTACGGAGCTGGACCTATAGATAGGCTGGACCAATGCTGGACCCAGGACTGGTGAAATCTTTCTCTTTTCTCTTTTTTTCCTCTCTCTCTTTCTCTTTTTTTCACGTAATCCCTACACCTCTTCCCTTTAGACGTAAACCACTGACCAAGTCTGGGACCAGGAGCAGATCCAGCCACCCCTGGGCTCCTCACTGAGAAGGAGTCTAGAAAGTAAGAGGGTCCACTCTGAACTTCCTGACTCAACTGGAAGGCTCTTCTTATTCCCTGAATTGATACATGTGGTTACCACGTGTTACAAGGTCTACTGAGGTAGTTTCATGACAATTTTTTTGTGAGAAAACACGCCACCTGCTGTTATGCCTCCCAAGTTCAGTTTGCTTCTGCCATAAATAAAATATTAAACTGATTGTTTGGTGTCATTTCACCTTAATTTAACCCGAGGAAATTCTGAACTCACCACAACCCATCCTTGGTCTGTCCAGCACGGGTTGTGACAGTCATCTTAAAATGGTGAAACAGAACTAGGAAAACATGGAGAGGATGATCAGAGCTGTGGAATTGCTTCCATAATGAAAATAAAAACTAAGTTGACTGGAACTATTTACTTAGAAACAGGCACTGTACAGAGGCTTTTGTAGTCCATGAATATGAATAAATTTTTATCTTGTCAAAAGTTCATGATCACATGGTGAACTTATAAGGCAGATGTGTTAAAACAAACAAAATTTATCCACATAACTCTGGGCCCAAGTGCAGAATAGGCAAGCCTGAAAGTGATGGAGACCAACTGTTCTGCACAGGCAGTTAAACTTCAGGTGGATTATCCCATATGCAGATGTGGCCAGTTACAGAAGTGAATAAGTGAACCTTTTGTTTTCAGCCATATGATTTAGGGGTTTAGGGACTGCCTGACCTGTCTCTGAAGCACCATGCATAACTTCCATTGACTGTCTGCTCTGCAGATTTCCCTAATTCCTTCCAAAGCACTTTAATATATAGCTTTGAGGCTTGCCTGGTCTGCACTTGGACCCAGAGAAGTTATGTGGACAAAAGCCTATCTGACTTCACCCATTGTATAAATTGATCTGGTAAAAGACATTTGAGGTACACATGGAAACATATTTTGCATTGTTTAGGCCATGATGGTTCCAAACAACTTTGCTAAGTAGTTTGTTAATATATGAATTTCTTCTACATGTTTACAAATAAATTAGAGATATTTAATGTGCTTAATATGACCATATGTGCATGCCTCACAAACATTGTATCAAGCCTTAGCATAACCAAGCAAGCATTACTATTAAAAGGGTGCAATCAGATTTGTTTTCTACCAACAGTAAAAGACATAAACATGATGCTTCAGGGTTAGGAAATTTTTTTCTTAGTTGTACAGTGAGCTACTAGGGAAAGATTTGTTCTCATGAGGCTCAAGGGACTACAGGGCTAGTTAGTTACCTCTGTGGTGCATGGAACCTACATTCAGTCTCATGACTTTTCTTGTCAGCACCTGATTTCTTTCTCCTTGTAATGTGTTTCTGCTTTTGCAGCAAATTCTCATATAGGAAATCATACACTTTGACTTTCCTCCATTTATTGATTTATTCCTGGAGATGAGCTACTCTATTTTATCATGACCTATGTTTATTTGGAAACTGGATCTCATTCTTGTCAAAACACAAGAAAGCCACATGTTTAAAGCAAGCCCACAT
>NW_010972667.1:627367-627591 GCF_000737465.1 Haliaeetus leucocephalus
CATTTCAGAATATGTTGTTAGAATTTTGACAGAACTTGTGCTCTGCATTTAATGACAAACATTTACAAATCTTGTATCTGGGCTATATTATTGCTACTTTCCTACTCATAAGTTGTTTTAGTAATTTAGCCTATTCATTCAGTTACATTGATGATTTTATCAAGTCTTTTTCATATATTTTAATCTTCAATTTTTGAAAAAACTTAGAAAATGGACTGTGCATG
>NW_010972667.1:627951-628638 GCF_000737465.1 Haliaeetus leucocephalus
GTAACACTTGACTGTATAAATTTGAAGCGAACTGCCGAGTCAGGTGCACATGACTTTGGTGGGACTACCCCCCGTGCCGCCCAGCGCTGAATGAACATACCTACTTTACAATCTCACTGATTGTGGAGTCTGTTTTCCGCACGTCAGTTTGGCGAGCCAGCCAGGAGACTCTCTGCTCGGCTGTGGGACCGACTGCGGAGCGGACGCCCCTCGCCGCGCCCCGAGCACTTTCCTCACAGGAGCCTCCGCTGCCAGCCGCTCACCGCGGGAGCAGACAACAACCTCCTGAAGCCGCGGACCAAACGGTATGTTTTACAAGGGGAGCCTGTAAAAGTACGGGCCGGGGCAGCTGGTAAATAGCACAGAGACGTCTGGCGTGCAGCGTAGTCCCCGTATGGGAGGAGGGTACCCTGTATGGGGGGATTTGCTGACCGATAGAGCGGCCGCTAGCGATCTTGGGGTTAGATCGAACAAATCCGGGGTGACTGCTGCATCCCAGTATTGGGAGCCAGGACGGACCTGTCGATGACTGGTATATAAGAGGTAGGAGAAGGGTAAGCGCACCCCCTCGCAATTGCGCTTGGTTTATTTTTGCAGCTGCTGAAGGTTGTCAACTGGAGCGATGCTTGTATGATGTGAATGTTTGGAAATTTAATGTTAAAGATTTTGTGTGGGTGTGTGGAAATG
>NW_010972667.1:628899-629846 GCF_000737465.1 Haliaeetus leucocephalus
TGTATGGTGCATCGCATAAATGTGGCTATTTGAATGGTGTCTTTTACATCCAGGAAATGAGTGTATGCCCTCGTATGTCCTGGAATGTGTGTGGTGTAAACAGAGGTTGCAAATAGATTGTGGGGGGATATTGAATGCCCTGAGTGTCGGGTTTGGACTCCCTGGGATAAGAGGGGATGGGCTATGTATACAGTTGAGATTGTTTGTGGTTGGAAAGATAGCCGAAATAGTGAAATTGGTGTGTGAAAAGGAAAATTTAATCCCGGAATTCGGGACGTGTGGGAGGAAAACTGGGAGAAGACTATAAAGAGGTGTAAGAAACGATTTGCATGGAAGCTTATTAAAAGGAAAAGTTATAAAATGGGAAACAATCAAGGGGGAATATTGAGGAAGAGTCCTCTGGGTTGTGTAATTGCCCACTGGAAAGATATTGTTGGGACCGGAGGTACGGAAAATAAAAAGAACCTTATTAAATATTGCAATCAATGGTGGCCATTGTATAAGTTAGAAGGTGATGCTAAGTGGCCACTTAATGGGTCAATAGAGTATAATACTCTATTACAACTAATGCTGGTTTTAAGGAGAGAAGGAAAATGGGATGAGGTTTCGTATGCAGACATGTTTTTCACCCTCCAAAACCATCCGGAGTGGCAAAGGGACTGTGGAATGGTACCCCCACAGGACCCCATGGTGCTCGCAGTTGAGTGAGAACACAACAAGGAGCTTAGGGGTAAACTGAGGTGTTGTTGTTCGGCATGTAGTATTGGACAAAGATGTACAAAGGCAAATAAAATCCATCAGGTACCAGAACAGGATCTAACTGATTTGTTTAAGCCTTCCCCTCGACCACAGGAACAGGATGCAGACTCGGATAGAACTCCAGCCCCCCCGGACAGCCCTGTATCTTCCCATACTAGGAAGAAAATTACCTCAACAGCTTTACAAGC
>NW_010972667.1:629856-631250 GCF_000737465.1 Haliaeetus leucocephalus
TTTGCCCCGACTGGGCAAGGATCAATGCGCTTTGTGTAAGAAATTCGGTCATTGGAAAAGGGAATGCCCAAGGAACAAGGAGGATCAGAGGGCTCAAACAGGAAGAACGGTAGCCCCTGTGAAGGGAGACTGACGGGAACCTGGGGAATCTACCCTAGCAGATCCACTGGTTATAATTAAGCTAGGGAAAACACAACAAGAGGTAGAATTTTTGGTAGATACAGGAGCAACATACTCGGTTTTGAATCAGGCTTTGATGCCCCTGGGAAACGATTATGTCATGGTGAAAGGAGCAACTGGCCAAAGTGAAAAGGCATATTTTTGTAAACCTTTAGAATATAAATTAGGAAAACAGTGGGGCATTCATAAATTTTTATATATGCCCAACTCCCCAAAGGCACTTTTGGGAAGGGACTTGTTGGAACAATTGGGAGCAAAAATTGTATTTGAAAAGGGAGAAATTACTCTGGAGGTAAAAGATCAGCAATATATTCAAATATTGAGCCTAACCTTAACCAGTCTCCCCCTAGAAGGAAATATTAACGAGGACATCTTAAACCAAGCGTACCCGGGGGTCCGGGCTACCGATGCACCTGGAAGAGCGAAAAGTGCTCCACCTGTTGAAGTTAGGATCAAGGAAGGCCAAAAGCCGGTAAGAATTAAACAATATCCCCTAAAGAAGGAAGACAGAGAAGGAATCCGGCCGGTGATAGAAAAATTTTTGCAGTTGGGGTTACTAAATGAGTGCGAGTCTGAATTCAATACCCCTATATTAGCTGTTCGGAAGCCCGATGGGTCATATCGGGTGGTCCAAGACTTACGGGCGGTGAATAAGATAACTGAAGATCTTTACCCGGTAGTGGCGAACCCATATACCCTGTTGACCGTATTAACACCTGAATTGACTTGGTTTACTGTTTTAGATTTGAAGGATGCTTTCTTTTGCCTCCCTCTCCATGAGACCAGCCAAAAATTATTTGCATTTGAATGGGAAAACCCCAAGAGAGGTTGAAAGACCCAGCTCACTTGGACGGTGTTGCCACAAGGATTTAAGAAAAGTCCTACTATTTTTGGCAATCAGCTTGCAAAAGACTTAGAATCCTGGGAAACCCCGTCTGAGGAGGGAAAGCTGTTACAGTATGTGGATGATATCCTGATCGCCACCAAAACAGAGAAAGATTGTATGACATGGACGGTGAGTCTGTTGAATTTCCTGGGACTCCGGGGGTACCGGATATCCAAGAAAAAGGCACAGGTCGTACAACGCAAAGTGAATTATTTGGGCTATGAAATTAGTGCGGGACAAAGAACTTTGGGACAGGCCCATAAAGAGGCAATATGCCAAACTCAGAGACCTCAGACAGTAAAAGAGTTACGGACTTTTCTGGGAATGA
>NW_010972667.1:631546-632884 GCF_000737465.1 Haliaeetus leucocephalus
GAACCAAAAGGTGTAAAATTGGCTCTCTCCACAAAAATTCCTGAGATATCAAGCTATATTGGTAGAGCAGGATGACGTGGAGATTGTAGTCACTAACATTGTCAACCCAGCTTCTTTTCTCAGCGGGAACACAGGAGAACCAGTACATCACGACTGTTTGGAAACCATCGAAGCACCATATGCAAGTTGCCCAGACCTGAAAGACAGCCCCATGGAAAACGGAGAAACCTGGTTCACAGACGGAAGCAGTTACGTCCTAAATGGTAATCGACATGTGGGATACACCATCACCACCAGCCAAGAGGTAATAGAATCAGGAGATTTACGCATGAACACCTCCGCACAGAAGGCAGAAATAATTGCTCTAACCCACGCCCTGGAATTGGCCCAGGGCAAAGTTGTGAACATTTATACAGACTCAAAATATGCCTTTGGAGTTGTACATGCACATGGAGCAATTTGGAAGGAGAGAGGACTATTGAATTCCCAGGGGAAAAATATCAAACACGCAGAAGAAATTCTGAAGTTACTGGAAGCTGTCCAGCTCCCTAAGAAAGTAGCAATTATGCATATTAAGGCACACCAGAAAGTGAGCTCAGATTTGGAAAAAGGGAATGAACTGGCGGACAGAGAGGCAAAACAAGTGGCCAAAACAAAGGTAAAACCAGAAGGGGCCTTAATTCCTGATAGGCAGATTTCCCTAGAAGGTAAGCCAGAATACACCAAGGAAGATCAAAAGCTCATTACAGATTTAGGAGGGTCATATAACGAAGAGGGGTGGGCTCATACCCCAGAGGGAAAGCTAATCATTCCCTCTTGCTTATTATGGCATTTGATACGGGAGGAACATAGGAAAAGACATTGGGGAACAGAGGCTCTGTATAATCATTTGATAAGAGAAATTGTGGCTAGAAATTTATACACTATGGTGAGACAGGTGACTCAACAGTGTGATCTTTGCCTCCAGACCAATCCTAAGAATCCCCCCAAGCCAGAAATGGGCCAGATTGGAAAAGGCAATGGGCCTGGACAACAATGGCAAATTGATTTTACAGAACTTCCAAGAAAAGGGGGGTATCGATATTTATTGGTATTAACTGATACCTTTTCAGGTTGGCCAGAAGCATTCCCAACAAGAACGGCTAAAGCTCGGGAGGTAACTAAAATACTGGTACAAGAGATAATACCACGTTTTGGGGTTCCAGCAACCATGTCCTCTGACAGAGGACCACATTTTGTCTCAAAAATAGTACAACAAATTAGCCACCATTTGGGTATAGATTGGCAGCTTCATACTCCATATCACCCCCAGTCGAGTGGTCAAGTGGAAAAAATGAA
>NW_010972668.1:0-39312 GCF_000737465.1 Haliaeetus leucocephalus
CCCTCCGCTCCCGGCCGGGGCAGGGACCGCTCGCCCGGGGGGCGCCGGCGCCCCGCAAAGAGGAAGGGCCCCGGCCCCCAGGACTCTCCCCAGCCCTGCAAGAGGCCGCCTCGCCGGCGGCACTAGCAGGGCCCCAGCGACAGTTTCTTCAAGGAAAAGGAAATAAATGCCTATTTCCCTGGCATTCGGGGTCTCTGGGTGCTGCTTTCTGCCCCTTCTCCCAGTGCGTTTCCCGGCCCCCCACGCCCCTCCATCGGCCAAGGGCCCCCAGAGCCCCAGGGCCATGTCGGCATGGGAAATCCTGCTCCCACGGGAAATCCTGCTGCAGCC
Organism: Haliaeetus leucocephalus; assembly: GCF_000737465.1. Lineage (NCBI taxonomy): Eukaryota > Metazoa > Chordata > Aves > Accipitriformes > Accipitridae > Haliaeetus > Haliaeetus leucocephalus. The sequence continues at coordinate 331 of NW_010972668.1, forward strand.
ACAGAAATGGAAGAGGTTCTGAAAAAGCGCCAGGGTAATTCTTATAGAGGAGTAACGAGTGAAAGATTGACCCGGCATTCCTCAAGCAAGAAGAGGAAAACTCTGATAAAGGCAAGCACAATTTCTGCGTAACACATTAGTGAAAAATGTACAGTTTGCTGATGTAGAATCAGAGGAAATGTACAACCTGTAGACCAATTGGAGTAACTTTAATCAAGGAGGAAAAAAACCCTATGCATTAATGTAAAAATGAGTGTTATAAAAGGAGGGCAGGAAGAAAGGGAAAGGTACAGGAAATTAGGGAAAAGGAGGTAATACCAGAAGCATTGTTCATATGAGCACTAAGAATACATACAGATCTTGCAGGTGTGTTTAAAATGAATGAATAAACAATGAAAGAAACCAAAACCCAGAAAAAAAAAAATGTGGTGTTCTTTAAAACTTTGGAAACTGTTTTCAGACACATTCAGTTTGTATTTTGGGTGACCCTTTTGTTGGAGAGCAGGAAGAAATTACTAAAGGCAGCCAAAGAAGGAAGGAAAAAGTAATAGCACTTAGCACATCATCTTTTGGTTTCTGATGTTTCTCAAAAATCCCTAACACCGGTATTTCCCAACACAGAGAAGGTTAGCGTATGGGATACACTGGAAAAGCTGTAGCTTTGAGACCTACTTGTAGCAAGCAGCAAGCACAGTAACTAAACAGGTGGTCACTGTCCTGCCATGTGCTCCTGGCAGTTGACCCTGTGTTGGCTTAACAGATAAAACGGGCTGCTGTGAGCCCCCATGGTCACCCTGTTAGATGTGTCTGAGCCGTCTGCACACACGATTCAGCCCACAAGAGCCTGGGTGGCAAGAACGTGCTCCTGGGAGGATGGAGGGGAGCTCCACTGGCGAACAGCCTCACACAGGCGAGATGCAGAACGGGAGCAAGGGAACTGCGCGGGAGGTACCCCTCGCTATCCCCTCAGGAAAAAGCAAAGGGCAGGAGAGGAGGTGAAAGAGCAACACACTCCAAAGCCTAGCTCTGCAGTGACACCGACCTTCCTCCTTCTCTCTGCTGGTCGTCATGAGAAGCCACGTCTTTGAGGGCAAAGGCTCTTGTGCTTAGCCCAACCTCCAGTACCAATATTCCGCTTTAGAAGTTCACAGTCTTGCTGGAACAGAGCGAGTGTTTTTCACCAGTGTTCTTTGTGATAGAAAATGTAGTTTCCTCAGAAATACGCTTCACCTGGAGGAAAAAGGGATTTTGTTGCAACATTAAAATATTCAGGAAAATCCAAATAAATGTTTCATTTTGGGTGGAGAAAACTTAGTTTGGGTCTTCCAGTGCTGCTGTAGTGTTACGCAGTGCGGGATGTTCGTCAGGGAGAACTAACACTTCCATGAGGCCTTGCGATGGGTCTGACAGATGCAGTCAGTCCTGTCACCCCAAAGTTAAGTATTTCAGTACTTTCAACAAAATTCAAATAGAAATTTTCATTTTGAGATGAACATGCAGTACCGATGCTAATCAGAAGTTGACATCGTACAGAAATGCCATATAATCCATTACAAATTTCTTCTGATCATAAAAGTTCAACGTAATCTATCTTTTGAACTTTTTTTTTTAATCTCAGGCTCCATTATTCAGTTTGTGATGTAAAGCAGCTTTGCTTTGTCTCAGAAATATTTTTTAAAAGCCTCAACCCTCCAGAAAAAAACCTTTTAATTTAACAGAATCATTGTTCTATATCTATGATCTGCATACATTAATTTTTGCATTGGCTGAATTTGATGTAGATAGTTAAAATTTATTTTGTACAATATCTCTGTGCATAAAAAGACAGCTGTCTCTTTTGCAAATGGTAGAACTTGCAGCCCCGGTGTAAGTGAAATCTAGTTATGTGCTTCCGCATACAGGATCAGCTGGGAGCTATGTAACAGCAGAACAATGAACCCTGTAGTTTTTGTGGTTTCATCTTCCCCTGTTAAGCAGGTAAGAGACAACTGAAGTTAGCAGCTAGAGAGTAGATAGGGAGAATTGCAATGATTTAGGAGCTCATGAAAACCAGATTTTCAACATCCTGTTGTAAAAGTTTAGGTATTGTAAGTGGAGGTCCTGTACCATGTCACAGCAGTTACCTGTACAGAATATAAGAGACTGGATTTTACATTTTCATATACTGATATTACAACTCTATTCACACTAGTAGAGTTTAAATCTCCAACCTCAAGAAATTCTCTGATGTGGAAAGCTGAGGACAAAATCATAGATCAATTTCTAAAGTAATGCTTCCTGCTGTAACACAGTGGTTCCTTCTAACCTCTTCCAATAAGTCCTGGGCAGTCCTTATTTTCTTTTCCTTCTTCATCAAATCATAGATCATGTTACTGATTTCCAGTTGCACATTGAACCATTGACTAACTCTTTCAATGTGGCCATCCAGCTAATTCCTTATCCATCTACTAGTCCATTCATCAAACCCATATGTCTCCAATTTAGCTGCAAGAATGTTGTGGGGGACTGTGTCAAAGGCCATACAGAAGTCCAGGCAGATGACATCTGTAGCTTTTCCTTTTTCCAGTGATGCAGTCATTCCATCAGAGAAGGCCACTAGATTAGTCAGGCATGATTTGCCAATGATGAAGCCATGTTGGCCATCTCTAATCATCTCCCTGTCTTCCGTATGTTTCAATATATCTTCCAGGAGGATCTGTTCCATGATCCTGCTGGGCACAGAGGAGAGGTTTACTGGTCGGTATGTGTTCAGTAAACATGTAATTCATAAAAGAGTGCCTTTTTGATTTTTGGATGCTTTTCACAAATCATGACATTCGTTAAGCTGTTATGTGCCAGAAAATAAAGAAAAGGAGAAAAAGAGAAGTTTAGTTTCACAACATTGTGTTGCTTACATTTCACTTTGGTAATAGCCCAGGATTTTGGTCACTGACCAGGCTGTGAGATGTTTAGAGTGAGATCTTCAGCTTATATCTCTAAAAATTCTGTAAACACCAATCTGAGAAAGTGGCAAGGAAGTGATAATGTGCATTTCTCAGAGTCTCTGTGTTGTGGTTTAACCCTGGTAGGCAGCTCAGCCCCGCACAGCTGCTTGCTCACTCCCCTCTGATGGGGTGGGGAGGGGAATTAGAAGGGTAAAAGCATAAGAACTCATGGGTAGAGATAGAAACAGTTTAATAGGTACAGCAAAAGCTGTGTGCACAAGCAAAGCAAAACAAGGAATTCATTCACCACTTTCTGTCAGCAGGCAGGTGTTCAGCCATCTCCAGGAAAGCAGGGCTCCATCACACGTAACGGTTACTTGGGAAGACAAATGCCATCACTCTGAACATCCTCCTTCCTTGTTCTCCCCCCAGCTTTTATTGCTGAGCACAACATCAATATGGTCTGGAATACCCCTTGGGTCAGTTGGGGTCAGCTGTCCCAGCTGTGTCCCCTCCCACCTTCTTGCCTACCCTCAGCCTACTCTCTGGTGGGGTGGGGTGAGACTCAGAGAAGGCCTTGATGCTATGCAAGCGCCGCTCAGCAATAGCTAAAACATCGGTGTGTTATCAACACTGTTTTGGTCACAAATCCAAAACACAGCACCATACAAGCTGCTATGAAGGAAATTAACTCTATCCCAGCCAAACCAGTACACTCCATTAGCACTGTTCATTTTGAATAAAAAGAATCAGGGGAAGTCTTGTGTCTCATTTCTGTATGTGTATCTTAACCTTAAAACCTCTATGGCGGGTTAAGCTAATGTGTTAATTTGCTGTTAGGGCATGCTAATGAGGTTTACTATGACTGAATTAATAGATGAGGGCAGGTAAAATTCATACTTACTTAGTCATGATCATACAAGTAGGATCAGGTGAATTTGCTAATTATTTGAAACTAAACTTCTGTGAGGATTGTATTTTATTTGTAATTCCTGCTTCAGTCATCCTCTTTACCAATGCATTCGCCTGGTGAAATGTTTACAGAAAATTGTAATTATATACATGTTTTTCCTAACATCAACCATGTCTGGTTATAAATGTCATGGCCTGCAGGAAAATTAAGAAGAATTAGAAGTGTTACTTTTGAAGTAAATGGCTTTATAGTGGTTTGTCCGATTCAAACAGCTTGGTTAAACCTGATCAAAATATCATTATAATTACTGATTATTTTAGTTAACAAAGATGCAGCCGACACATTTATTAAGGTTACTAAAAAGTCTTTCAGCATTTCTGTTTGCCTTTTACTACCATTGCTTGATATGCTAAAAACATTATAGTTCTGAGATTACATTTGAGGTTTTCATATAGACTACAAGTATCTGATAGCAATTTAATAAATGATAACTGACAAATGTGATAACAATTAACTTTATATATGAAAAACAAATAAACTAAACCACTATTTTAGAAATAGGCTGGAAAAGAAAAACTGATCTTTTAAGTTGAAAGTTGTGTAGACATGATGAAATGAGCCTCAGTAAATGAGAATGTCTGTCAGCTGACAAAGTAACTGCAAACTTGCAGTAGTATCTTAAAATTTACATGTATTTTATCAGGAAACTGAAGGTTTCTTTAGAAATTAGCAACAAGATGAAAGCAAGGAAAATAAATCAGATGTCCAATAAACACCAAAATTGTACCTAAAAAGCTCGGGTCATCATTCTTTGAAAGGTCACCAGTCCTACTGTGAAACATGGCAATTGTTCGAAAAGTAGCAGTTCAAGGAGATGCTGAATCATATCTGCCCATCCTATAACCTGAAAGCCACACAAGTGCCTCAAGCCAGTTCCAAGGGTGTCCATGAAGGACAGTCTTTCAGGAAAGGAAAAAATTAGACGGTCCCAAAACAACTGTTTGAAGTGAAATTGTCCAAGATTCCAGAGTATCATGAAATCTAGGGGAGTCACCAGCACTCAGACCTCCAAGTTTACATCTAATCTGAAAAATACTGACTTCATCAATAGCATTAATGCAGGCCAGATCCAGAAGATGAATAGCATGTACTTTGAATCCAATGCTGTAAAGGTTAATGTTCATGATTAATTTTATATTGTAAGGAACCTCTGGCGAGTTCAGAGGAACCCCTGTCAATTAATAAGCTTAAACAGATATATACATCATATAAATTTTGTTGCCTGAAATGAAAAGATGATTTTCTTAAGCAGTTGATGGGTTTCAAAACATTTCTCATTAATGTACTAGCCCAATTTACATAATGTTTTTTTCAGGCTTTTAAGGTATGTTGCATAATGGAGGAGTATATTGATGACTTTTAGCTGTCATTCCTCTTACTGTAAAAGGGATGGGAATTTGACCATGTTTTTAATACAGCAGCATTCTACAATCACACCTTGCTTGAATTCCCTGTTTAAAAAACCTGTATTATAAAAACACACTATAGGAAAGGAGAAGGAGTGTGGTGGGGATGAACAAAGACACTTTTCCACTTTCTCACTTACTCAAAGGTGAACTCAAGTGTCAGAGGAGGATGTGGTTTCCCTGTGGTTTGCCTATGATGACCTGAAAAATAGAGGCAAAGAATTAGATTCATACATCTTGCATCAAACATACTTTCTTAACCCCAAAAGGCAAGCATACTTTCTACACAAAGAGAGTAAATGAGTTAGATTATCTCCTTCTGAGCATGTAGATGTGATGTCTTTCAGCTTAAGCACATGCTTTAGAGCAGCTTTCTGCAGAATACACTCAGCCTAGAGTGTCATCATCTGGCAGCAGTTAGATGCAAAAAAATAGTTTGCAACTAAGTCAGACATTGCTCCTCAGTGTATCACATTGTAAGATTTGAATACCTTGTATAATCTCATTTTAACTTTTAATTCTTTATGACACAGGTATGGAAAGTTTCTTTTTCTGAATGTTTCAGAACTATTTTTCTCATAATTCAAAAGTGGTGGAGAATTTTCTCAGGAGAGTGGTTGTAGTGGCCACTCTATGGGACTTCTTTCCTTATTAGTTTGTTTATTGCACTACTGAACAAATGGAAGTAGGGTTTGTAGTTGAAACATTTCTCCACCTGAATGATATGATGCCTTTTCTAGGGAAGTGTGCTTTGCCATGCTAGCATAATAATTTCCTCTCTCCCTGTGTTGTGGCTTAACCCCAGCCAGCAGCTGAGCACCATACAGCTGCTAGCCCCAAACAATCTACTATGAAGAAATTTAAGTCCACCCCAGCCAAAACCAGTACACCCTTGTACTTCATTTTGCATTCAGTGCACAAACAACTATTCACTTTTAAGCAAGCAAAGAAATAAATACATATGCTAATGCAGGCACTCAAGCTGCATAGTTCATGTGGTATTGCATTCATACAAACCTGTTTCTTCCCTTTGGCCTCATAGTTTATCTACCTGACGACTGGCTTATTGCTTCACAGAAGATTGCAATGGCACCATTGTAAACACTTTAATTATTTAACAGAATGAAGGTTTAGTGCATCGTTGTGCAGGTTAGGTACACATAACATTACATTACACAAAATAACTGGTTTGTATTTGACAGAAACATGTTAACCTTGCTTTTAAAAAGGTTAGAACTGCCATTCTGGCATGATCTCTGAAATCACCTCATTTTGTGTTTATTCTGTGAATAAAAATGTTTCTGTACACAACCATCTGCAACCTATATTTTCTACACTTCACAACTTTTTTTCCTGAATAACTAGATTTTTCTGCTACATAAATGAAGCTGGGATGGCAGAAGATACACACAGGGACAAAAGTTGACCGCCTAATCCTCTGTGCATAATTGGGTTGAATGGGACCTCCAGCTGTTGCTATCTCCTGTTGAATACCTTTCCTGATTTAAGGTCCTAGGCCAGGGATGCTGGTGTAAAACTCTGCCTCCTGATCTCTAGCTTAGGGACCAGCCACTGCACAGGTTATTTAAGCAGTCCCTAAATTAGAGAGGAGCTCTTTGGGCATGTGTCTTTGGGTAATGTCTCCTTCATACTATGTAACTGGGATGGAGAATTTATTACTGAATTAGTAAGATTGGACCAATATTTGCTGTTTCTTTTAGTGCAGTTCCACCTGTATGCCTGGTTGTGGAAGAGCCAGTTTTGAAAGGTGACACAAAAGCACAGAAAGGCATTTAGTCTGTGATACAAAGAGTGTATAACCTGTCTGCAGGACAAGTAAATACAGACGAGCAGACCATGGGACAATATTGGTGTTCATGCTGAGATGTTTCAACACACTGGCTGCTGAATCAGTGCTTTTAAAATGGTTTTACAGGCATCACAGCAACAGAGGTTTTTAAGAGAGGATCATGTCCTTTTAATGTGTACCTCCCAGAGGCCTGACATCCAGTTTGATGTACTCTCTGTTGGGTTGTTGAATACTGATTTTTGTTAGCGGCTTGGAAAATAGAAGCATAGTAAATAATACATCTTGTATTGCAGCACATGGAACTCAAGCAGCAGGAGGAAAGGTTTGGTTATGAGCACACCCTTATTCCATTAAGACTTGAAAAAAGATATAAAAAAAGGGATTTTAGGTTTCTTATATAACTATTAGGGAAGAAGAGTGCTTTCATGATTTGTGTTTGAAACATTTGTAAATGAAAGCACAGAGGCTGTATTGAGTAAAGGACATACAGTTAAATCACTTATATTTTACTTTTTATGACATGATTGAGTTGTGAATTATGTTCATTTTCATTGCATTTGCAGGCAGGAACAGATGGTGAAGACTTAGTTATAGGGAATGTGTCTATGACTATAACATTCTTTGTGCCAGCATGGCTTCCTTGGATGTAGATTCACTGCCTGAATTGTGCTGGTGGAGTCTGGAGCACTGCAGGTTGTGCTTGGAGCGCAGACTTCAGATGGACACTTGAGGATGATCCGAGAGCAGGTGACATGGTTTACTTGTATATGCCATACTTTAATGGCATATTGGTCTGGTTAACAGGGCTATTGGCTTTTTACTCAGGAGGCTTGGATTCTAGTCCAAACTGGATCAAACTGTTCCTATTTTCATTTCCCATCTTAAAAATGTGCATATTTGTCTTTCTTGCAAAGTTCTTTCAGTCATTTGCGTAAGTAGATTTAAGGTGATTGCTGTAGTTCTGGAGCTGAATCTCTGTTCTTCTCCATGTGCGTCTGTAAACAGATATATATAAAATGTGAACAATGAGGCTGCAGGACAGAAGCCAGATTCTCATTTGTGCTCCTGAAATGGGACTAATGGGTGATCAGTCTTGATTGGAAGCTTTAGGTACAATAATCTTAACAGTTCTTCATTTCTTAAGTTGATTTACAAAGTGATAATGCAAGAATATCCTTAATGAATAGATTAAGTATTCCATGACATTATGATTTGCATACCTTCTTCCTTTACAAAATTTTCTTGAGAAAGCCATGTACAATGGCACAGGAAATTTAATGCTACATACATCACAGTCATTGGCAAACATCACAAATCAAACTACAGCAGTTAAATTCACATTTCCACCCCTCCAGAGCTCTCTGGCATATATGTGAAGTAAGTGACCTGATGGAGATTTACCTGCCAAGGGATGCACGTGAAGGTGTACATAGTTAGGATATTGTCTTACAGCTGGAGCATGTAATCTTGTGAGATGTCATTATGCTATTTGTGCTTGTCATTCATTCAAACAATAGATTAAAGTGGAGATTAACTATTGTTAATTACACAAGAACTAGCAATCAAACCAAGAACATAATCTATTGTAAATTCTGTTGAACAGAGTGTGCTCACCAGCATGATCTGCATGTGCACTTACGTGATCCTGGAGTACAAAACGTTGACAAATGTTTAGCTGTGACACGTGAGCCCATGCCAGGAGACAATTTAGCACAGTGTCATGAGACCTCGCAGCCGTATCAACAAATGAGAACTCCTCTTTTTGCCCCAAGTCCCAAAGAATGTAGCCCAGTCTGTGATTGTATTTGGGCTCTTTTCACAAGAGCAACTGAGGAGAAATTTAGTTATAAGCCAATTCTAACTTACATATCTGTCACTTCTGTTGAATGTTTATTGAAATGTTTATCTGTGGAGGAAGCTTTCTATCTACTTTCTAGAAAAAGATTTGTGACAGTTATTACAATGTGCTAATCTTAGTTTTGTGCAGTTTCAAGATGGATAACGTTACTCTTGACATGCATTTACAGTTGAATATCTTTTGAATCAAGTCCTCCATGTTTAATTTTTTTATCAAAGGACATTTCACCTCTGGATCAACACATTGGAGTAAGAGATCTTCAACAAGACGGGGAGTGTCAGAATCTGACCTTTTTATTATTTTTATTTCAACTATAACTTAATTCTTGTAGGCAGCTACCAGAACAAAAACATGTGCTTGTAGAAAGACCTTGCAAAGCTGTGTAACGTTAGTAGTCACACCAATTTTCAGTTATTCACACAATCACTTCTGAACACCTTTTGAAGCACCTAAATATTTATAAATATATGGCTGAGCAGACACAGAATGCTGTTGACTGTTAACAGAATGCTGTTCACTTTAATAGCATTTGGATCTGGTCTCAAAATAAACAAATATGGACAAGTTTGATTTATAGTTTGGGCTATCGGAACTAATCCAAATGACACTGTGCAAACAGCCAACACCTTTAGCAACAGCATGTGGTCCAAGTAGGTCTGTTGTTCAAGATTTTTCAGCCTGCCTCATCTCTTTTCCTCAGGGATGTAATACAAAAATGATTGTCTGTGAGAAGGAATAAAAGGCAACTCACCATGGCAGAACATTCTTGTGTTTGTTGTGATTGGGGATTCAGCAGTAAAGTACTTAGGAGTTTGTCATGAATGGTCTGCACTTGGTTTAAGAGGGCACAAAATGCTACAGAACTGACTGTAAATCAGGGCAGAAATTATGCACCCCCTTCCTCCTACTAAGAATGTGGTTGTTTCACCACTTCATCTGGCACTGTTGACAGGCTGCATGGCAGACTCACCAGAGAGGAGTATGATGGAGGGCCAGACCTCTGCTCATTTTCATCAGTAAAAGGATTTCTGTTGACTTCAGTGGTGCTGGAGACTGAAAATTCTCTCATTCCTATAGCTGGTCCCTGTAGGCTTGGATTTTGAGGCATACAGGTACTGCGGGTCCTTTTAGAGATTGCTTTGTACCTGTGGAAAGGAGATAACGAGTCACCAGGGCTGTCAGTTTGACATATTCTTCATACTTTGTATTCAGTATTACAGGAAATAGGGGACAGCGTCATTCTTCTCATTGATGAATCTTTCCACAATATGGAGATCCACTTCATTTGTTTGAATTGTTTTTTGAGTCATACTGTTAGAAATGTTTTGTTTCCCAAGTGTATAGCTAATATAAAAATATAGATTGAATAATAATGAATATTGGCTGTTTTCTTCATGATTTAGACATATAAGCACTGATTTGCCTGATGCTTGATGCATATAAGAACAATGTGTTTAATGTATTTACTGATGAATTTTATTGTAATCTAAATTTGGGAGGAAATTTTTACTTTAATAAAGATACATAGTTCCCACCAGCAGCTAGAGAAGTATTTCTAATAACTGAATACTCATAAGTCTGACTCACTTGATGTAACAAAGTCCTGAATACACAAGTGACTTCCCAGTTTCTACCTGTGTTTATACTTTTGCCATTTGCTTCATTGACAGGTCAAGAGGAATCCAAAGCAAGACTGACTCATTATGATTTTTTTTCTGTGAAATGGAGAGGAAGAAATGCTTTCTTCTTGTAGACTGTTTTTCTTACTCAGGGACTGTCAGTCACCGCCTGGATTTTAATCTCATTTCTGGCTCAGAAAAATAGGAGGTTCAAATCTTGCATCAAGGTTTAAGGACACTGGTGGTTCCAGTTAAGCTGTAGAGGATAAAGTCATGTAACCCAGTGAACATGGTTTTGTTGTACTGGTAAGAGGCTTTGTGCTAAGCTAAAAATGCAGACCTTGGGATTCATCAGGCTTTCTCTTGATTTATGTCACCTACTTGGTGCTTTCTTTCAGTTTGTTTAGTTGAAACAGAAATTGCTTAACAATCAGATGACTATTATCTAATTTGGTTTAGCTTCTGCTTAGCTGTGTACAGTTGTGTAGTGTAAGTCCTACTGTTACATATGTCTGCATCAACAGATAATAACAACAGAATGTTAGTTATTCACTCTAGAATGAACTGTCTGTAACACTGGAATAATAATGCAGTACAGGAGTTACAGGCATTGGATGATAGGACAAGCCTTGCAGCTGGTGTAGGAGGTTATCAAAGACCCACGGCTACAGACAGCTCATCAATGATCAACCACCTGTCATTAAAATAATATGGTCTTGGGAACTAGGTAAAGCTAGTTTTCTGGATAACACAGAAAACAAAAAATTCCTATCTGGCAAATGACACTCAGTAAATTTGGATATTAAGTGGAACTGTGAATCACTGAAAATCAGGTAAGAGAACTGTGTTAGCAGCCATGCAAAGGTGACTCCACATGGACGCAGAAGCAAGAAGGAAGACCCCTTCCTCCTTGATACTGCTAAGTCATCATGCTGAAGAGTCATCTTAAGCTGATGAGACATCCCCAAACTGATGTTGGATCTTAAGAGCAGAAGGGTGAGCATGATACCACAGAAAGGGGTAGGTACTGGAAGGTTTGTGTGTATCAGTTTTAATTTTATTATTATGATGAATGAACTTTGATAACTGGATTATTCTAGCTATGTATTAATAGCATTGCAGCTGGGCTAATGTTCATTGATTAGACTCTGCAGTCTTTAATTAGTTGAACAACTAATTATTGACTTTGCATATTAGATGTGTTTCCTTGGCTCATGTAAAGTGCAAAAATTGTAGAGAAACAAACTAGTGGAAAATGTCAATGACCTAAGCTATAATTTGGACACAACAAATAGGTTTCAAGTGGAGTGGTGTTTGTCTGAATGTATGTGTTCGATACTTTTGTAAGAGTTGACAACTTTATTTATAGAGAATGCTCCTGATGAGTTTTGCCAGCATAATTATGTTACCACTTAATTCATGAAGCAGACAGTTTTGTAAAAAACAACAACAAAACCAACAAAAAGCCCCACTCTATCACATAATGCAAGAACAGGTGAATCCTAGGATTAGTCTATTTGCAGGGAAATCGTGTGAAGCTAGGGGTTAACTTGCAGTGTATGGATGTAGAAGACCCTGATTTGGGGGGAATGTAAGGTGGCTTATGACTAAGCCTAGTTGCTGGCCTTTGGGGAAGACCAAAGGTCACCCTAAACCTAGCTAAACCAGCCAGTTTAGCTTGTTAGGAATGGTTAAGGAGGGGCACTTGCTGAAGACAAGGCCATGGAAGGGAATGAAATGTTTCCCTCTGCTTTCAGGTACCTCTGATTCTTGAAAGGTGTTGGTTGACCAGGGGTGGGTGAAAGCCCGAGACTGCCTCACTGACAATCCAGGCTGAGGCTCAAGCACACACTGAAGCACGATGCCTCAAAGGCTCAGCCTCTGCAGCCTGCGGAGGGAAGCTCCAAGTCTGGTCCTAAAGCACCAGCAAGCTTGAATCAAGGCCAGCACGAATCAACTCTGAATCTTGTCAAGTCATAACTAGCACCATGAAGTCTGAGCCCTAAGTGAGTAGTTGCCAAAGTCTAAACTAACAGGTATGGCATGAAGATGGCCAATGCATAGCATATTTGCACATGTACCTCTATAATGATAATACTGTCTGTTTGGGTTGCTCTATCAAAAATATGGACATAAATAAAAGTTAATTTTTTGCAATAATGTAGTGGTTGACCTTGGCTGGCTGGCAGGGGCCCACCAATCTGCTCTGATGGGGAGGAAAATAAGATTAAAAACTTGAAAACTTGTAGGTCAAGATAAAGGCAGTTTAATGAAAAAAGAGTAAAGGCTGGGCACAGAAGCAAAGCAAAAAAACCTCCAAAACCCAAACTTTATTCCCTACTTCCCATCAGCAGGTGATCTTCAGCCAATTCCTGGAAAGCAGGGCCTCAATACATGTAGCAGTTGCTTCAGAAGACAAATACCTTAATAATAAATGTCCCCCCCAGTTCTCCTCCTTCCTGTTAGCTTTCATTGCTGAACACGATTTCATATGGTATGGAATATCCTTTTGGTCAGCTTTGGTCAGCTGTCTCGCTGTATTCCCTCCCAAACTCTTGTCCACCCCCAGTCTACTGGCCTTTGAGAAGGAGTCGTTGGAAAGGCAGCCTTGATGTTGTGTGAGCACCGCTCAGCAATAGCCCAAACACTTGTGTGTTATCAACACCATTCTACTACAAATAAAAAGCACAGCACTGTATGGACTTCTATGGCAAGAGTTAACCTCATCCCAGCCAGACCCAACACAACCAGCTAGAAGGTATTTATACTAGCTCTAGCAGCTTTCTTTGTGGGGAAAAATAATCCAACTGCACTTTGGAAGCTGAAAAGGAAAGCAAAGCTAAGCACTGCTGAAGCAAATTGCTCTGATGGGAAGACTAGCTTGTCCTGTTTAGTGCCCGCTCATCATTTAATGAGCAAGCTTAAAAACAAACAAACAAATCAACCCTTAAAATATATGGCATTCCCTTCAGATGGGAATGTGATACTTTAGTTATGACATTTTCCTGCTGACAGGTGATCCTGACAGCAGTAGGGTCTATGCTTACAAGTAGCTACACATCTAAAGGGGAGGGATGTACATATCAAATGGGGTACAATTTATTACATTTAAAATAAAAAGGTGTTCTTTTCTTTTTTTCCAAAATCTTTGCACAGTAGTAACAGAATTCACTGACATGCAACAAAACTCTTTGGGGAATTTTTCAAGCAATAGCCAACTAAGCTTTGAAAGTGCAATGCAAATGTATTTTGTGTTCCCTGGAGGAAACTACTATAACAAACTTGACATCACACTGTTCTTTTTAAAAACAAACTAACCAAAGTTTTATGATCAATTGAGCACCCTGTGGGAGAACACCATATAAAGGCATTTTATTTCAAGAGAAAGAAGCAAAAACAACCAAGCTAAACAATAAAACAAAAAGGTTAAGGTACTTGTGAGACAAGACCAGGAGAGGTAGCTTTTCTCAGCACCCCATTGACAGAAAATCCTTGAATAAAGTCTGATAGTAGATAAAATATGATGCTATGGTTTAATATCCACTGAGGGGAAGTGCTCAACGCTATGACTGTGTAACTTTGCCATCCTAGGACAGTTCAGGGTAACTAGCTTTCTGCTGTGGCTTGAGAGACAGGAAGTGTATTTAAGGTTGCACCAGTCCTGCTGATCACAGTGAGAGTAGGAATGGTGTGTGACTGCCTGTAGTTGGGAGATACCATGAGCTGAATGTCTCTGAAAGCCTAGAAATGTGAGACCTCAATAATCATCCTTAGAGACAGTCTGCCTGCTGTACACTAATTCACTGTGTTAACTGAGATGGAAAAAAGGAACATCCTAGTTTGATAAACAAGCTTTCAAAAAAAACCAACTTGTTTTTTCCAGAAATTTAAGTTTCAGCTCTTGAGTCCAAACGTGAATACACTTGCAGCAGGTGAAAACAAAACACACAAATGCCAACAAAGTGTTTTTCTAGGGCTCATTTCGCACTTCTGGCGAGGATCTAGCTGGAAGTGTTTAGAGGACAGAGAGTACATATGCTGTATTAGCATTGCAGGTGGCTGGACTGATACCTGCACTTCTTGAACACATGATATGTTAGCATTACAGGTGACAGGACTGCTATCTGTCCTCTTTCAAGAAACCTTTCTACCTCTTTCTCTGGTTTATAAGGCTTGTGTTACCAGACTGAAAAATGGAATTGAGTATAGGATATAGGATTTTGCCTCTACCAGTCTGTTGTCCCATGTCTTATGCTTCTAATAGAAACTTCTTGGAGAAGGGCATTCTGTTAGGCCCTGTGTATATACACTGGCTAATGTAGTAGTATCTGTGAATTGCTATTGTAACTCTAAAAAAAATTATTGTCATATCTGTGGTGATGACTGTGGTTATACAACATCTAGAAGTCCACCTTGGCTGCATGAAGCATACAAAACATGGTCTAAAGTATCTTCCTGCCTCAGAGTGTTTACAGCATTGACACAGGGCAAAATTATTTTCTTAAGGCACAGGAATGTGAGATTTCATAATGTGTCCAGTATGACGTTATTTGGGTCTCTTGCAGCCGTGCAAACCAGCCAATACACCAGAGTCTTCCATACTCTGAAGGACTGACAAAAAAGTCAGATGAAGTCCCTGCTTTGAATCAAGTACAGCGGAGATTTGAGCCTGGACTTTCCTCTTTCTGAATGGGCACGAGGTTACTCTGAGCAGCAGGAAGGTCTATATCTGCATTGGATTTAAAGCATCTTTCTGCAGCTGGTTTGAATGTTTCCTGCAATGGCAAAAAACAAAAAAAAAGTTAAAACCCATCACTGCAATATGGTCCCATAGTGATTGTCCATATTGTTCTGAAGTCAGGAACAGGTAAAACTCCCACACAGGCTGTCAGGAAAGCAGTTAGAAAGACAGGTTGGCATCAAATGAGTTTCTGTCCGTATTTCCTCAGAAAAGTGTTGGAATGGACACTTTTTCTGAAGAATTTAATAAAAATTGGCTTAGTTATGAAATCCCTCAGCATTTGTTAGTGAGTAGCTTCACGTTCTCTTGTTCAAGGCAAGAATTCTTTGGCTAAGTTTTGAATGTTGCAGATAAACAGATGGAAGAAAATGGAGAAAAGCAAAAAGGAAACCAGAGCAATTCAACCTACTTGTCTTTTCTTTGGGAGTCCATGTGTTTAGTTCTTAATTTCTGTCTTCTTTAGCAATTCCTGTCCATTTGAATAGGGTATGTCTAATTCAAGTGAGATGGATTAAACAAGTGAAACTTTGAGATATCTTTGCAAGGTGCATTAATAGCTAGAAAATACAGACTTCCTACAAAATCACAATATTGTCTACAAAGATATTTCCTACCTGCTAGCACTGTAGAGTAAAATAAGACTCCATCTGCCTTATGAGAAGAAAAGAAAAAAACACAGAGACTTTGTGAATGTCTCAGACTGTTTTCTTCTTTGGAGAATTTGTTCATCCAGTGAGTGTGTCGTTCATGTCCACTATCAAAGAAAGTATTCAGCACCTCAGCCTTTTTCATGTCCTGTGTAACCAGGTCCCTTGCCTTGTTCAGCAGTGGGCCCGCATTTTCCCTAGTCTTCCTTTTGTCACCCATGTACTTAGAGGCCCTTCTTGTTGTCTTTGACACCCCTGGCCAGATTCAAGTCCATTTGAGCTTTAGCTTTTCTAAACTCAACCCTGCATGCTCAGACAGGATCTCTGTATTCCTCCTAGGTTACCCTTTCCATTTAAAAATGCAAAGTAAATTGGATGAGATGTATGTTCTCTTTGTGGCTTCCAGTAGTAGCTCAAATTGGGTAGAGAAGCTGTAGATAGGTAAGATGAAGAAAAGCAGTGCCTTGGGAGACTAAGATTTTCAGGACCATGGATTTGCTGATAATATCATGCTACTTAAACTGAAAGGCACAGTTCCTAAGAGAAAGCAGACCATTCACACAGATTCAAAGATTGTGGAATGAAAACAAGGAAGACAAATTATGAGATTTTAAAATTCTGACTGTGCATTAGAAAAGCCATTATAGAAGATTTTCTTTAGCAAGAAGAAGGGCTCAAGTATGTTTTGAATGAACTGAATGTGTCTGAAGACCTAAGAATAGTAAAATCCAGGTAGAGAGAAAAATTCTCCTTAACTTGCATAAGACTTCAGTAGTAGTGCAGTAAGAACTGAAAATACTGATACGTTCATTATTGGCTGTTTAAGACAATATTTCCTATGTCTGTTTTTATTACCATAGATGATGAATGCTTATCCATAGTAGCTTCTGCTGCTTACAATGAAGTAAGTAACCATTCTTATCAGCAGGGCTGTATTGCTACCAGAAAGCTTCATGCACTGAAAAGATATATTTACTTGATAAATAGTGTAGAAATGGTATTTCAGGCCACTCAGATCCTGAAAATCAAGTAGTCACATACAGTTAAAAAGCTGCTGCATTCTAGATACCAATCACCTGATTCCTAATGATAAACTCACTTCTTACAGTTCAGAAGGAACTGCATGTCTCCATATGATCATACTTCATAGAAACCTAGACAGAAAGCCCTTACTGAAAATGCTTAATCAAATTTCTCATCTCCAAGTATTACCATAAGAACCATAGCATTTAAGAGTGCAAAATAATTGTGGGTGTCTCTACCTTATTCTAACCTAAAAAGTAAATTAATCCCCACTTACCTTGTTATCATTGATTATAGCAAAATGGCCTAACCATTCCTCAGATGAAACACTTTTTCCTTCTGTTTCATAGAGTCAGTCTTTCTTCCCCTGATCTCAGTATAGTTGGATAGAAATTACATATATTACGTTAACCACCCCATTGACTGGTCTCTTAATGTATAAGACTGTCCATTTTATGCCAGCTCAGAGCACCATGCAGTCTACTCCAGTATCTCTGACATGGCCAGTTGGAGATGCCTAGGGAAGAAATTAATAACGAGAACATATAGTAATATACTCCCCCCTGCCTTTCCCCCAGCATTCTCCCATCTGCCAGGAGTTTCAGTCTCATGGTCATCCTGAGTGAGAAATGAGTGGGTATGTTGTGTATCCTGAGTGAGTATGCTGTGTCCAATAATGCCTGAGGCAATTTTTTCCATGTATTTTTCTGGTTATCTTTTGAATAACTTTAACATCTGCACCAAAGCATCCCCTGGCAAAGAATCTCATAGCTGAATAATCTGCTGAGTGGAGATAAATAATTTCATTTGTTTTTAACTCCATGGCTTAATTTGAAGTGGCTACATTCTTACACAAAGAATCACTGGGTAACTGAACCCAATTCATGTTTTTCACATTTGGTGTTCTGCCCACACACCCTTCTTTCATACCCCTTCAGGATTTACTGGAAGCTGACAGGAACTAAGGATCACTTTAAATTATTCTCTCCTGCACCAGAAGTAAGGTTTTTGAAAGCTTTTTAACCTTATTTTCCTGTTTTCCGGATTTCTTTCTAGCTGAGATCAGCCAAGAATATATAGGTATACATATCTATATGTATATACAGTATATGTGCTGAAGCATCTAGATTTAATTGTTAAAACTGCCTGCAAATGTTCAGTCCTCAGAACTGGGTCTAACAACTGAAGCAGATCAGCCCGCACCTGTACACCACAAAGAAAGTGCACTTTTTTTGCAAATACTGAGGAACAAACACAGTTCTCTGGAGTTCTCTGCTCAGAGCAGTGAACAATGTACAAGACTTGCCCGCTTCTATCCTGCAGCGTGCTGAGAAGACAACTCTACCCATCTGCCCCATACGCATTCTTCGGTAAGGGTGACACTGACAGTGTGTGTTGAGCCCATTTGTCTCCTCTGGATTTGAACTTTGTCCTTGAGCATGAGCTTCACATTTTATTACCACAGCTATCAATCAAGAGGCATCAACAATTTTCAGCCAGGGCCAATCCGCCCTGGATTTGAACACCTGACCTCGGTGCTCCTTGCTGCAGCCAGCTGGCAGCTAGAAACATGGTACTGTACGGATAAATATATATGTTAATGTCTTCCTTCTACAGCAGAGATGCTCCTTAAAGGAGCCTCACAGGCTTCTTCACTGAAGGAGGCATAACTGAATGAACGTGTGCTACTTCACTTTAAAATGAGCTAGTCACCTCTAGCAGCAATTTAAAGAGCTAACTTAGGTTGACGATACATGTTATGCCTGAGCACATCTGCCAGGTTACAACTTCTGAAAGGCCCCATTCCTCTTTCCATCTCCCCATCCCTGCTCCAGTCTCATGGGTCCTTCTCTTTCTATCCCTCCTTCTTGCTTCTCATTTAATTTTTTACTGAGGTGAATCAGCTGCTTGTCCCCTAATTTTTGCTTTTGCTAGGTTAATTTAGAGGGAGTTTTATGAATTTACTCAGATCAGCAAAGGAGCTGAAGGGTACCAAAACCAGTGCAAGGCGTGCGTGTGGCAGGAGGAGGAGGGGAGAGGGAGAAGAGCCTCCTCCTTTTCAGCTCGTAGGCTGGCTCCAGAATTACTACGTACCTTCTCCATAAATGGCATATCTAACATGTCAAATGCTGGATTTGATTATAACTGCAGCATCTACAACTGTCACGGCTGTTTGGAAGCAGCAAGGCTGGAATATCTGTTGTGAAGACAATTACCAACTGTAACGTGATACAATGTACATTTTGCTGGACCATCATGTAAAAACAAATGGGTTTTGCACGTGCTTCCTCTGTGGAATTTACTGCCTATGCTTTTTTGAGTATTCATCCTATACTGGCTATTAAAATACAGCAAAAAGTGTGTATTTCTACAGACAGAACCTCCTGTTTCAACTGTATCACCCTGCATTTATAAGCAAAGCTCACAGGAAACCTCAAGCAATAATTTTAATAGTGTGTTACAATAAAATTATTTCTCTGTATAGATGGTTAATTAAACTTTTGCCACAGGACCCTCAGAAAATTAAAACAGAGTAATGGAATCTGAAGCTGAATGGAGTGCACAAGTGAAGGAGCACAATGCAGTGTGAAGAAGGTTTGGGAAGGAGGAAGAAAGAGACGATGTTGTGGTGCCTCAGTGCCCAATTAAGGTGTCAAGTTCCTAAACAACATTGACAAATGGGAAGGGAAATTCAGGCTTTGCAAAGCAAAACAACAGCTGTCTGGCTGTGCAGCTGCCTTCCTCTGTACTTCTTCAGGACAGTGGTAGGGACACTTGTCACTGACAGCAGGAATCAAAAAGATACAACACTAAGACCTTTCTAGGACTCGCCAGCCTGAGGGCAGCGCTGGGAGACTAAGCAGTCGCACCAGGTAGCCATGTGGTCTTTTTGAATCATTAAACTACTTGCATGCCAGACGTTTTGTCGCATAGACAATTATTTACTGACTTTGTTACTGCCTGCAACTCTGAGTTGCACCGTAGCTAGCAAAACTACATTAAATGCATGGGTTTGAAATGTGCTGGAAACAGAGAGTAAGTTAGCAATAAAGTTGTAGTACTTTCCCCCTTCTCAGACAACACTGAGATCAAGAAAACATTGTTTCATAAGCGAATCTGAATAGCTTGTTTCAGAGAAGTAGAGTCAAAAATGAAATTTATTCTGGAGATGTTCTGCTAATGATGGGGTTAGCTGCCAATCAAGGCTCAGATTTTCCTACAAAGGTTTCTAGTAAGAGAAGGTGTGAAGAGGTGCTGAGAATCTCTAGTATAATTAGGGGAAGAAATTGTTCCAGGAATTTTTTTCAAATACAGCTTTTTTTTTAAATGAAGCAATTGAGAACTGCCCAGAACTGTTAAAAAGCCCTCCACTTTACGTAGGTATATTTCAGTGAAATCAGAGTAAATGAGTAAGCTTTGTGTCACTAGACAGGAGGCAAGACATTTTGCTTCTTGTAGCAGAGGAATCTGAATACTCTAGGGAACCCTAAGTAACATAAAAACTTCAGCTGAATAAACACACAGTTCATTTCACTGGCTATCTAATGGAGCAAGACAAAGGAGTTATGCAAACGCAATATCAGTTGACTCTGAAAATGTGGATACAGTTTATAAACACCAAACTGCTTTGAGCATTCTTATGCAGGATTTGGATTTTGCAGAAGGAATATCAATGTAAAAATTGGACAAAATAAATAAATATGCCCCAAACCAGCTATGAACTTAAACCGGTACATCACTTGAAGTGAAATGGGGGTATCTCAAGTATTTAAAATTGTCATTCAAGATAATCTATCTATATCTATCAATGTGATATGGCATCTATATTGCAATTAAAGTGAAAACCATGTGCATGGCTATTGCTTTCATGCTTTCGTCTGTCACCTCAGCATTGATCCAGTCCAGTTCTAAAGCATATTATAAACCAGATATTACTGAGTCCTGGTTTATCATATTCTTTTCAACTTCTAAATAGGTCTTCTCAGTAGAAGGTGAAAAAGATGACTCTGCTTATTTTTTAAAATTTATTTTTGCTCCTAAAACTGTGAAACCACAAACTCAGTTTTCCATGTGAAAGTCAGGCCAGGTTCATTTTGTCTCTCGCAAAGACAGTAATAAAGAATCTGTAATTGGCACTTTGCTGCTGAATCCATAAATGATGCGTGAGCAAGGACGGAATCCAGCTCATGTTGCTGTAGGTGAGCTGGCACTGCTGCATTGCTTGTAATTTATTTCAGTCAGCAAGGACAGCAGATACGAAACTGCATGTGCACAGGAAGGATTGCTTGAGTCAGAGCAGGCCATTTCGTTCAAAGACAATATTCAGCGTAAAACTGTATTTTATTATGCTCCTAGGAAGAGAAAAATACTATAATGCTTATATCGTTGTATAAATCAAATGCATGGCTGCAGTGTGCGGTGGTCTGGCTTTTAAACTTAATCTTGGAAAAAAAGATTAAGGAGATACTGAATTCAGCTGATTGAGAGGAAAACACAAAATTAGCTGCATGGAAAGATTTCCATCATAGAAACAGGATTAAAAAAAGTAGGAAAGGTGAAAAGACTGAAATGATGAGATTCCAATAAACACCTATTCTGCAGCTCTAATGACACTCTCTTTTGATAGAATGTACAAAGATTTTCTGCTTTTTTTAAAAAATTGTTTTATTTTTCTTTATTCCCGTGTGGAAAAAAGGAAATGTGAAATATTGAAAATTTTAATAGGATGAGGAAATTTATATCCATTTCATTTTTATCTTTGATTTGATTTCATTAATAACATGATCAGAACTGTCCATTTTTCTAAGAAATCATTGGGGTTTTTTGCTAAGTGCTCCGTATGCCAGAATGTCTCTACTGGTAACACGTTGTATGTTGCCTTATGGACCTATTTCTGTTGGCATGGGCAAGGGAAATGTGGGTGTGCTCAGTGTGCAATGCCCACACGCTAAGACAGAATCAGAAATGGCTGCCATATATATATTCAATGAAAGCGAGACATTTAAATTGTGATACAGTCCTTGCCTCATTTGCATCTGAAGAGCTGCAGAAAGCACCAACAAACATAACAGAGTCAAATTGTTTAAATACTGACAAAGGACAATAGCTATGTGGAATCCTAATGTGTTGACTGATGAAAAATTAATGCAATTGGAACTCTTCCAAGAACTGAACATAAATCTTGATCTGTGCCATGAACTAGGAAGTCAGTCCAGTTGCCTAATTCAGTATCTTGTCTTAAACAGCATCCCGTATTCTTCAATGGGTGTAGGATGTCCATTATATGAGAAACTATCCTAATAGTGGAAGAAGTCGTCTGGGCTTCCAGGGACTACAGAACAGTTCACAGTCATGGTCAAAATGATAGATTTCTATAGCTTGACCCTTCTGCAGGACATGAGAGCATTCACCACATTACTCATTGCAAGTAAGCAAGGCAATCTGGGGGCTGTACTAACTAATGTCTAAATTGGTGTAACAAGAATGATATTAATAACCAACACAAACTAATGTAGCGCACTGGTTTTGGATATAAAATCTTTTTACGTAGTTGCGTAGGTGCTTGCTCAAACAAAAATCATCACAAGTAAGTTTTTCTAAAATAATTTTTGTGCATAAATATGCTACTGTCTGTGGTAAAACTGAATCCTGAGAAACTGCAGGTATCAGAAGACGAGTCTGTGCCACACAGGACCTACATGGGCTGGCAGTTAAGGAAGGTAGGACAGTGACCTCGATTTTGACTGAAGCAGACATAGCATCAAGATGGAAACACCAGCCTCAAACAAGAATTAAATACTCACTTATTTCATTTTATCATCTTTCCCTTTTGCTGGTGGTGGATGTAGTGAGATCAAATTCAAAGATAACCATCTCTCTTTTCAAACAATGACAGGTCAGCGTCTCAGCACTGTGGTCTGTAAAGCACTGAATCCCTTTGAGAACTGGTTTGTCTAAGTCATACAAACAGAAGTCTTCAGAACAAGCATTCTACAGTAGGACTGCAATAATTGCTTTGGGTGATTGAACTAAAAAATGATGATATTTCATGTGTGGTAACTCAGACTATAAGATGAGGGATTGAGCAGCTTGCTCTCTGCCTTGGAGAAAACCAGGTTCTGAGGAACCTTATTTAAGCATACGGTAAAGTTTGACTATCACTCAAGCTTCTGCATTTTGTTGTTTTGGGAATTCATATGTCTTGGTATACAGACGCAATCCTTGTAAGAACAAAAAATGGACAAAAGATTGTTATGGGAGGTGCCTTGAGACATAATGTAGTGCTTAAATTGAAACATATACCCTGGATTCTTGCAGAGGAAGGGCAGAGGGTTTCTCCATTTCCCTCTTTTCCATCCTACAGAACTTTCATACAGAATATCTGCACTCCCAAGTGTTTGCAAACAATTGGACTTACACAATTGGATAAGAAAATGCTCTTTAAATTTAAGGCCTGTGGTAGGAAACATGGAAAAGTTATGGCAAACTCTAAAGGAAATTGAGCCTGGTTCTTGCTGCTGCTTTTGACAGTCAGCAAAAGGAATTAAACAAAGTGTGATCACTGATTATGCTTATGCAGTTTATTGTCAAGG
Source organism: Haliaeetus leucocephalus (assembly GCF_000737465.1). NCBI lineage: Eukaryota > Metazoa > Chordata > Aves > Accipitriformes > Accipitridae > Haliaeetus > Haliaeetus leucocephalus. The sequence continues at coordinate 23,925 of NW_010972668.1, forward strand.
TGGAGGCTGACAGTTACAGGGTGTCCTCTGCAGGACTGCTAGTCCAACTACTTTCTGGTACCCAGTGGTGTAAGTATATGCTGATCTTACACAGGGCAATAGAACAGTGACCACCACCACCAAGTGTCTTTTCTTGACCTCATGGTGTTATTATGTAGATTTCTGCCAACACGATCAGAAAAATATCTCATTTCACTTTCTTTTCACTTGGGTGGTGTCATGCGCCAGTCATGAAGCAGAGCGAGGTTTTGCTCGTATTTTCGGGAACAGAATTAAGACTCAAAACAGAGTCAAGTGCCAAGTAACTTCATTTGCCCAACAACAAGTTCACAAATGCAAGGGAAAGAGAGAGAGAGAAAAAGAAAGGAAAGACAGAAAGAATTAGTTGCAATAGCTACCACTATGGATCTGCGGTGTCCTGACAGTCCGATTCATCTTCAAGTCCAGTGGGAGAACGTTCCATCCGATGCTGGTTGTTTCTGCTCTTTTATTGGGTTGCCTTGTTGTATATTCATTTTTCTTCTAAGAATCACTTAGCATATTCCAAGAGCTGTTTTGCTTAACCACACCTACCACCTGGCAGTGGTGTGCATGCCCAATACCGTCACTGGGGGGTCCCCAGGCCGGACCCCAGGTCTGGGCACATGTGCAGAGGTTAGGTTAAAGTTTCTTAGAATTAGCTCTACATTCAGGTTCCTAAGAAGACAGGAAAGCTCTGGTCTTGCGGTCCCGACTGTTGCTGTGTTGCTATGGCAGTGGTGTCAATTGGTGGTTTAATGTTCCAGCAATGTCAAGACAAATGACCAACACAGTCTGCTACAGGTGGGAAAGATTTAGCTCTGTTTATTGGATGCAAACACCTAGCCAGGTTGTAGCTAATCTGCTCTCTGAAGTCTACATTGACTTTGTTTGCTTAAAACCTTGTATATGGTGGTAGTGGGGTAATCACTTGGTATTTTCTCCATCTCTTCCTCACAAAAAAGGTGAATAGGATGTATTCCACAAGTTCCAAACAGTAAAAAAAAAAAAAGTCTTGTATTTTAATCTCTCATGTTTCAAGCTTTCATATGTGAGGAAAAGATGCTCAGAGGCTGTAATGGTCCTCTGGGTTTCTTGGGTTTTGTTACCAAAAAGCCCTGAAAATAAGACAGACAACACTGAAGAAGAGCTTTTTACTATTCTGAAACTTCCTGTGGAAGTTCTATTCATTAAAAGAGACCAACTCTACATGTTGATAAGGGAAACAGAAAATCTTGAGCTCATCTCTTCAGTGGGAAAGACACATTTCTTCCCCAGCAACTGATAATCTTTCATCTATCTTGACCTTCTGAGATATGCAAGAATTGTCTGTTGAAACATGTGATTCTTTTTCTTCTCTCTAGTTGTTCTACTAAAAATATTACTTATATCCTTAGACAATCATGGCCAGACAGCACTCTCATTTAAAGCATAAAATCATTATTTAGGGAAGAAACTTAATTTCTGTTGTCATTTAGGACCCTATTCCATATTTGTTGCTTTTTCAAAACTTCTGTGTATTGGCTTTGTGTGGCAAGGTTTTGGTAGTAGGAGGGGTTACAGGGGTGGCTTCTGTGAGAAGCTGCTGGAAGCTTCCCCTGTGTCCGACAGAGCCCATACCAGCCGGCTCTAGGATGGACCTGCCGCCGGCCAAGGCCGAGCCAATCAGCGATAGTGGTAGCACCTCTGGGATAACATTTTTAAGAAGGAAAAAAAAGTTGCTGGGACAGACAAAAACGGCAGCTGGAGAGAGGAGTGAGAACATGTAAGAGAAACTACCCTGCAGACCCCCAGGTGAGTGCAGAAGGAGGGGAGGAGATGCTCCAGGCGCTGGAGCAGGGATTCCCCTGCAGCCCGTGGGGAAGACCATGGTGAGGCAGGCTGTCCCCCTGCAGCCCAGGGAGGTCCACGGTGGAGCAGATCTCCACCTGCAGCCCGGGGAAGACCCCACGCAGGAGCAGGGGGATGCCCGACGGAGGCTGTGACCCCATGGGAAGCCCAGGCTGGAGCAGGCTCCTGGCAGGACCTGCGGATCTGTGGAGAGAGGAGCCCATGGAGCAGGTTTTCTGGCAGGACTTGTGACCCCATGGGGGACCCACGCTGGAGCAGTCTGTGCTCCTGAAGGACTGCAAACCATGGAAGGGACCCATGCTGGAGCAGTTCATGAAGAACTGCAGCCTGTGGGAAGGACCCACGTTGGAGAAGTTCATGGAGGACTGTCTCCCATGGGAGGGACCCCACGCTGGAGCAGGGGAAGAGTGTGAGGAGTCCTGCCCCTGAGGAGGATGAAGCAGCAGAAATAACATGTGATAAACTAACTGTAAACCCCATTCCCCCTGCGCCACTGAGGAGGGTAGGTAGAGAACCCGGGAGTGAAGTTGTGCCAGGGAAGAAGGGAGGGGTGGAGGGAAGGTGTTCTGAGATTTGGTTTTATTTCTCATTACCCTGCTCTGGTTGATTGGTAATAAATTGCGTTAATTTTCTGCAAGTTGGGTCTGTTTTGCCAGTGATTGTAATTCGTGAGTGATCTCTCCTGTCCTTACCTTGACCCACAAGCCCTTTGTTATATTTTCTCTCCCCTGTCCAGCGAAGGAGGGGGAGTGATAGAACAGCTTTGGTGGGCACCTGGCTTTCAGCCAGGGTCAACCCTCCACATTCTGTTGGGTTTCACAAAAATATACGTGTATAAGAATCAGGGAGTATCCTGAGAATGAATTTAGTATTGTTATTGCTCTGAATCAATAACTTTTTAAAATGACTTTTAGTATCTCCCCTGATAATGTATAACAACAACAGATTCCAGTACTTTCAATGCAAAACCAAACATTGTGCATCCTTGGCCCTAGATATAGCTGTTAATGTCATAAACAAATGAGCAAGGTAGAGGCATATCATTCAAACTTGTTGATAGCTTCAAGATATTGGTAATTAAAGCAAATGTTCGGTCTGCACTTTCTCTTTTCTTACAAGGAGGAGGCTTTTCTTGGTAATATCCATCATAGTTAAGAATCTGCTGGGAATGTGTCTGTGATATTGACATTCACATTCATTAAACTGCAACTTACTAAAGATATTCTTATATGCCGGGATTTTCACTTGAGGTTGCATTTCATTTTTGAGAAGTGATATGATTTGAAAAGGGCTTTCTGGAACACTTAAGGTCTGCATTTTTTATAGTAGGTTTAGTTTGTTAAAAATCTGATGAAATCTCCATTGGATATGAATTACTGATGACTTTGATCACAATGGGAAGAGAAGTAAATGGAAAACAAACAAGCTTTGTTACATTAAGACACTTCTTTTGTTCATCTCTTAGAAAAAGACAAGAGGGACATGGCAGATCACGAAGTAAAACTTCATTGAAATGTAGCACCTGGGATGCTTGAAAATGCCAAGCCTCACAAAAGACTCAGGCCTTCCTTCCCTAACATTTTATTCTAAATGGAGGGAAGCTTCTTCATCAAACATAATCCCTCGGTATAGTTGGGAAGCCACATGTTCTGCCCCTTTCTAAATGAGACCATATCAGAGCACTTCCTAAAAATCTTCTTGTGTTGCAGCTTCCATGTAACATTTCTAACTCATCTGTGAATATATAGACAAATTTTCTATCCCAGAGGATAAACCAAGGTCACAATCTGTGACTACCCTAATTGCTCACTGAGGACCTAGCCTTTCTGAAGAGTTTTTTAAGCCCATCAAATTATTTCTGAGGACATTGTATTTGGTTCTCATTCTATTCCTGCTATTTTATTGAAATGATCAGTACTTATATGCATTAAGTTTTTGTTCTTCATTAACTCATTCATTAGCTGCAAATAGATATGTGTGACTCATGAGTGTGCCCCAGAAAGGGGCAATGATACACAATTAGGTTTTGACTGAAGCCTTAGCATGAAGCCTGTCTAATTAATGACATACTATTATTATAGTACTATAGATTACATACATAATTAATATAGTACCATATATATACAAGCTTATTCTATGTATTGTATATATATTATACATGTATATTTTACACACATATTACCTATATGTACTATAACTGTAGTATTAGAGTGTCCTGAAGAGATGAAAACTGGAACAGTAGTACCTGAATAATACAAGTCCTAATAGCAGTCTACAGATCTACAGGTAAGCTGAAGCTCATAACAACATGTGCCTGAATTTTGCCGTTCATGTGGAAGTTTTCTGAGTGGAGTCTGGAAGGCTAGCTAAGAGCAGTGGTGCAGGCTGTTTGAGCAGCATGTTTTGGCAAAGCAGGCAGGTTTCCTTAGTCTTCCAGTGAAGTGGTACTATGTACTCTGAGAGGCTGACCTTTGCTCTTTGAATTAAGGAAGAAGATATTTTAAAAAATAGAAAAATGGAATTTAACACCAAAATCTCTGGTTTTATCATCAGGGTTACTGCCTTGATTTTCAAAGCTGCTTAGCTTGCAATAGTTCTTATAGCCCTCAACTGGACTCCTTATAGATTTTAAACTCAGTCTAGCTGGACATTGGTTTTTAAAAACAAGTAACTTACTGGAAACCCAGGTGTAAGGCAGTCACATTAGAAATCACTGGATCCCTGTTTTTATTGTAATATTTGTTTCTCAAAATTGATACACGAGCTAAACATATCCGACAAGGATTAAACCCCAAAATAACAGTAGCCTCCACCACCTCCCTTTCCCCTCTTCAATTTTAAAAGCTGTTTTTGATGTTAATTATGTATCTGATTTGAAGAGGTTGAACACATTTCTCTGTGAGTTGTTAAGTATAGCTGAATTTGTTTTGGAAATGGAAGGGCAAACAGAGATAACCATTTCAGGTCTCTTCCAATTTTGTTTGAAGCAATTTTGGAAGACAGACAATGGTTCAGGTCTCTTTGGAAACAGCACAAAATAAATACTAAGGCACAAGAATGGCTTTATGGGGTGGTGAAAGAGGTAAATATTAATAATGATAGTGGAAATTATGTAAATAATAATGATGATAATAATAGCAAAACCCAGTTATTTTGCTTCTTAATTGGTAATCATTAGCTGAAGAAACCACACAACTATAGGGAGAGAGGAATTGTTGATTGGTATGTTTCTCAAGCCAAATTGTGAAGATTAACTAACTTCCTAATAAAGGCTTCCAGCTGACTGAGTGGCATTATGCCTCTGCTTCCTCTTCTCTATCTTATATGGAAAATGTTTTTATGAGTAGAGTATCTTGGATGCCATAAAAGCAAAGTAAGTTAAATGAAGGCATTTGTAGTTCCAGGAAGCACACACTTAAAAGAAGGATGACATTTTGTCAAATCTTTCTTTTTTTGCCTTAAGTTGAGATTGGGTGAATATTTGATACTGCTGAGCAGCAGGACCTTGATTCAGACAGGCGATTGACAACATGCCTAATTTTAAGCTATGCATTTACTAAATAAAGAGCCAGCTAGGACCTATAGGATCATCATGAAGTTTTTAACCTGATACAGACATTTAAGGTAAAAGGTCTTTTGATATTATTAGCACTTTACAAATGTTTTACAAATATTGGCATTGTCTTACAAGTGTCATGAGTTTCAAAGCTTCACATCTGTGTAGCTTTCCATACAAGTACCTTTGCCATCCCTGGTACTATGAAATCCTGTCAACTGAAGTCAGAGAGTGAGAATTAGGGGTGGGAGGGAGAGGGAAGATCCTGACAGAAAACTTGGGTTATCTTGACAGAATCTTGTTTGACCTGCAGGGGTGGATTGACTGCACAGGTATGTGACATAGCCCTGGTGCTACAGCTGCCTCTCCTCTGGGTGTATTTGCATACCTATACTCCAGTGATGTCCAAAGTGGGGTGCAGGAAGAAAATGCTAGAACTTCAGTCATTCATGTATATAATTTATAAATAAATAAATATACATAAATTAGGAGTGCTCAGAAATTTCTAACTGATGGGTTTCATGATCAAAAAAATTTGGAAGCCACTGCTATAGTCATACCTCTAGGAGTATCTCTGCCTACAGTCCTTCATGGACTTCCAATTCCTAATGGTGATTCCAGTTAAGCAAGTATGTGGGTGTTCCAAGGATTGTTTCCCTTTACCCCTTTTATTATTCATGTCATTTATGCTGTGATCAAAGTAAGCACATACTGGATATGAAATGTGCCCAGACTATATCTGCATTCAGGAGCATTTCTCCCCCAGCTTGCCTGCATTTGAGGATGAGCTTATCAGGGTTTTCTCTTTCCCTGATCAGTAAGGTTTCTTGCACAATCCCACACTGGCATCTGAACTAAGCCTTTCATCTAATTGTTAGTATTATTGATAAACAACTAATAATAAAAAATAAGTGATCCTATCTCATGCGTTTTCTTTGATGTGTGAGATCTTTCTGTGGGTTTAAAGGCAAACTCCAGCTTTGCCCATAATACCGCCGCAGCCAGTTACTCCTTGGTCAACATAAAGCTGATTGTAATAGCAAATACGACTGGATATAAAAGAGTATCAGTAGCAGAGAGGAAAGGAAAAGGCAGGAGAAATGAATCTGCCACAGATATTTGCACTTACTGACCTGTGAGACAAGTTTTGATTTCACAACTGTAGGGGTGTAAAATGTCACCTTTTATGCACAATTAATAAATGCCATCCTCCTGTCACAGATATTTTCCTTTGTTGAATCAAAAGAAGACATAACACATTAGAAAACCCCAGGAGTTTAGTCCTTCTGCAAGTCCTGATCTGGTTTAGGTGATATTATTGCATTTGACTACTGTTTCTCTTTTAGCTCTCAGTTTTCACAGGTATGTAATTTTGTGCAGAACACTAACCCTTCCCTGCCCCAGGAGGAGCCAGCTGTCTGAGCAGGAGCTGGGCTACGCAGCTGGAAGCCTGACTCCCAACCCAGCACCCGTGCTGGCAGAAACCGCTCTCTGAAGATTAACCTGAAATGTAGGCAAACAGCCGTCTCAAAACCCCAGGCCATTTGAAAGTGCCCCAAACTGCTGCGGGCACGGTGTCCCCAGCCAGAGGACAAGCGCAGGCTGTGCTCCTGGGACCCAGCCGTGTCCCCGGCTCCCCGGGGCGGCCACGTGCTCCGCAGCTCCCAGGGGATGGAGGAGACCTCGGGGAATGGAGACAGATGTCCAGAAACGCTGGACTCCCCATCACGTCCAGGACACCGCCAGCTGTGGGGCACGCCGCAGCAATGTACGTGTAATGAATTTGTTGCCATGCTGGCGTGTAAAGGCCCATGTATCAGCCTGGCATCCACAGCCTTTGTACATGTGCATTTACTTGGAAACTGTTATTTGTTTTATTTACTTCCTTCTTGCACAGACAGTGATTTGTTTAGTATACCCTGTTGAATTAATCACAGTTTAGAATTCTCTGCTGGAATGCAAGTGTGCCCATTTATATTCCATGAAAAGAAAAGAACGCTGTATTTTCTTTCTAACGCATTAACAAATAGATGGTTGTGGGAAGAAACAAATTTCTACCTAGAAATGGGAAAGCATATACTTTGCTGCTTTCCCTGTTTGCTGAATGAAATCCTTTTATTGTTGGTGAAAAGGGGACGGTGGTCTTCTGCTGCCTTTAAATATATGATTGATTTCATTCAAGTCATAAGACTATGCAATTTTTATGTTCGAGATCACTTGGTCGTTCCGGTGTGGAATTCATATCAGAGAGTGAAATCATAACATTAAAGGGGCTTGCTGAATTTTTTTAGAAGCACTCGTCATCAGTCCCATTTTTGTTGGTTTGTTATCGATGGCAGAATGAGTAGAAATAGACCCACAGTGAAAGTTGGAACTTTCCTCCTAAAACATCACAGCTCAGCATTTAGCTGCAAATGTTTACGCACATTAGTTTATGCACATTTACCACTGTTTTGTTGCTACTTTCTTTCAGGAAAGAAAGTCATATCAAGAGCAGATGAAATACCTGATCTTTCCTGTAAGACCTACTCCTTAGGAGTGTATATGTGAAAAATATTTACTTATGCTTTGTGAACAAAGATTAATGAGTCATGAAGAGAATAAAGTTAAGCCTAATCTTGCCGTATAAAATATGCAAAATTGTTCAAGCAGCTTTTTAATGAATCTGGCACGCTTTAATCTTAAAGCTGTCACACATATCAAATTTGACTCCTAAGAAACCTCAGCCATTTATAACAAATGCAGTTCTGCTCACATTTGCTGTCATGGAAGAGTTGTTGTTCATTTCAGGGACAATGGGAATGGGTCCACACTAATGAAATCTATGTCGGGGTTATAAATGAAAGCAATACAGAGCTGCACTGAGCACTTGCCTTGATTCCAAAATGCTTTGACAGGTGTTGCACTCATAGGCAGAGAAAAGCTGACCTGAAGACTTGAATGTAGGTAAGTAAATAAGCTTATATAAAAATATGCATTAATAAATAAACAAACATATATAAGCACATAAAATGCCAGTTCATTACCTCTCGTATATTTGCTTATCTAAGGTCCTACACAGCAATTGCTGTATGGAATATTATCCACCACCTCTGACTGGCATGCAAATTGTCCTGTAATAGTGGATGAGGATTTTTCCTGAGTTGTACATGTGTTTGTCACAGTTGCTCTGATTATAGCAGTAGACTGTGTCTATAAAAGAAATCCATCATCTCCTGGGAAATCAGCTCATACAAAATGCTACTGCATGTGTTTCTAGCAACATGGGCTATTACAAGACTACTAGAGCCATTGTTTACTCTCCTCATATTTTCCCTAGAGTACTTAGTCAAATTCAGGGTCTTAATTCCTTTCTTCAAAAGTTTCAGTGGTGTGGTCCTAATACATCCAAAGATTAGTCTGGCACTGTAGAACATGGACAGGGTTTACAGCTCATCTCTTCAGGAGCAAAGACAGATGGAAACTCCAATATGAAGCTTTCTCTGATGCAGCTGTAAAAAATTGTGGAACAAGAATCCAGAGGGATTAATGACTGCTCCAAGCCTCAGCAATTCTCACTTCCAGTGACATGTGAGAAAATTTGGACTTGTCCTACTTAAAACAACTCAAGGCAGTATGACCACACAAACAAATATATGGGCAATTATGAAAGAATCTGATGCCAAACAAATATCCACCTATCCTCAAAATGAAACACATATGTTTTATACCTCTTTCAAGTTCAATACATTTCTACAAGATACTTCAGATACAATAAATAATGAGTGTGTTATATGGTTATAGAATATACGTTAATATAAAAAGCTTTTTTCTGGAAGATAATGAATATCTTCTAATACATGCTTTGTTACCTTAGCTCTATTATCTACAGTACAGGTTAAATTCATTACTTTATTTACAGGCTTTCGTACATAAGAAAATGAGCCCAGTTCTTCCCTTCCTTTGCATTTCATCGTTCATTTACACATGTGCAAAAAACCTGAAATCTTGGCTATTACGTTAGTATATGAGAGCCAAGGGAAGAAAGGAAAAGTACTCAACTGCCAGCTCATTATTTTCATTCCCAGGGAGGTTAACATTTAAAATGGCTCTCACCAATCGTAGAAAAATTGGACTGACATAACCCTGCATGTTTAATACATACATCAATTCTATATTGCCATCACCTTGAGAAATACATATTGCACATAAAGATCCCCAAGTTAATTGTCACGAGACAAAATTTTTTGTGCACTAATGGGCACTGTAACTGTTAATTTAATTATGGATCTCTCAAGGGAAGGTTTCCACAATTGTGGTGATAATTATTGTACAAAACACCATCAGCCAGTCAGCCCTACCTTACTGGCAGCAAACTGGTGTATGAAAACCTCCATACTTGATTTAGGCCATCAGCCCTTGGAGATTTGTTTGTCCATGATAAGAAGTTATTAGTAGCACACAGATGTGCACCTGAAAAAGACCTACACAATCTTGGGGGACTAAATCAAATGTTTTCATTATGTTGAACAACAGGCTTTCAACACTTCCAGTTAATAATAACAGGATAATGCATTTTGAACTTATTACCACAGGTTCAGGATATTGATTACCAGTAGAAATACATTAATAGAGTTTATGGATCAGATTAAAGAGTGCACCATTCATAAATACTTAGAGTTCATCTCACTTAAAATAAAATATATTGGTTACGTGTGGTGAGATATCGCAGGAATTACTGCATTGAAGTAAGTCAGAGGAACTGGTCTCTTTGCTCAGTGTGTCTGTGTAGCTTAGATCCTGTATGAGTCAGTTTATCTCATTGCAGCAGAGTGAAGTGACTTGACAGTTATTTCAATGTAATATAAAAATATTTTTGGTAGTATGAGGAACCCTGGGAATAGAGAAGAGGCTAAAAAAGCCAGGGAAGTCAGAGGTCAGTCTCCATGACAGCACAGCACAATCTCAGATCCCTTGTTTGGCTGTGGCATATTCCGCCAGCCCTCTGAAAAGCTCTGGGAACAGTTTTTTCCTGTCTAGTACAGGGAAGATGGGTATGTAGGTTACTTTAACTGTCATTGCTTCCACCATCTCTCCAAACAGGCTGAGTGGAACGAGTACATAAGAAAACTGTTCTTCATAAAACTTCAAATACACAGCCTTTCAATTCCACATTTTCTTTGGGGGCCTGAGTTTCCTGATGTTTTCCTGACAAGGACAGTAGCAGTAATATATTACTTTGTTCTCAGTGAATATTTTGATCATAATTCTGCAAATCCTGTAAATCCTACTACAATATTGATGGGGATAAGCCTGGGGAAATGCAGTAATCTCTATACTGTCCTTAAGCCTTTTCTTTCTTTCCCCACCTCCATTTTATTTTTTTTTACAAAGTGAAAATGATCATACAGTGTCATACAGTAAATTAATCTTAGGGCTTAGTGGGATTAGAAATTACTATAGATAAATCAATTATTCATGGAAACAGAAGTACAGATCGATCAAGATGGTTAGAAATGAAGGTCTCTCTAGAATAACCAGTTCTCAGCTTCAGATGCCACAACCAATTGGCATCTCAAGGATCAGTGTGGGAATTCATAGCAGTTTATCAACACAGAAAGTGCAGAATGTCTGCTCTTATTTTGGAGAGAGAGAAAAGCCCCTGCATTTGGGGACCGTGAGCCAAGTGTTCTTCAGCATAATGCAATGGACAGGTTGCTAGCAGAAGTTGTGGGCCTGGTGGAGCACGGCATATGAGATACCAGGGCCTGTTTTGCATGGATCAGTCTGCATCCCTGCTTCTCCATCTTTTTAACATCTGCTTGACTTCCTGTCTTAATGAGTTAATAATTCTGTGTGTTTCACTGTAGTATATAGGTTACCTGCACAATAATCTATTTTCCCTCATTTCCTCTTCAGTAGTGCCTCCCAGGTAGAAAGTAGTAAGAACAGATAGTAGTAACAACATTTTCTAGCTTTATCTGTCATAGCTGGAAAAGGAGAGTGGTTTCTTAGCGGCATACCAAGCTGTGAGAATGAAAGAGCAGCAGTCTAACAAAATCAGCCAGGATAAATAAGCTGTGCACGTGAATCATAGCATGGATATTTGATAAAAGGGTTGTATTTTCTTCACATTTTGAAACATATCTGCTATATTGCTTCTGTGCAGCACCACCTCAACACTACAGCCTCAGTCTCAGCTCTGGAGTGCATACTTTACTGGTTGAAAATAACTGCAGCTTGAGAAACAGGTAATCAATTATGCTTCAGTGAGCTCTGGACCCTCACAGCTCTTTTCCTGGCTGAGTTAATTGCTAACCTGGAAAAATATTTGAAATACAGATATGCAGGCAGTCATGCTAGCATAGGGCAGATCAGAGAAATCCGTCTGTGACATGAACTATAAATCTATAGATCAGCCCAAACAATAACAGAAAAAGAGGAACATGTTAATTAAACTATACTGTAAAGCATTGACTCAGACAAGTGTTTCAATTAACAGTTGGGAAGAATATTTACTGCCTGAGTTTATTATCTCCCCTATGCATTTTTTTTGTGAAACAGGACACTCCCAGAAGTTGTTCCTTTCTCATTTCACTTCCCAGAATTAAAATATTCTGCAACAGAGAGTGACTTTCCTCTGAGAGAAAAACATATTGAGACAATAAGATTTGTGCTTCTGAGACTTGGATAAGTTTCAATCCCTTTATACTTAAAAATGGCATGAATTTGAATTCAGCGCTGTACACAGAAGCCAGTGTTTCTAATGTGTAGTATTGCAGATTCAGTTGTCCTGTTCACGATTCATGAGAGAGAGGGATGGGCTGCAAGTACAGACAGACTGGAGGCAGGATCTTAACTTTGCCATTTATGGGATGAACTAAAGTGAGGCCAAGACTTGACCTTTGTTTTTTGTCTTATTTGAGCTCTCGTGAATACCCTTCATGATGTAGATTGAGACTCTTATACTTGGGAAATTATAACATTTACAACCTCACCACCAGCAACATCACCTCCACAAGCACCTGAGGATGATTTTTGTAAATGATAATGACTGATAAAAGAGTTTGCAGGAGTAATGGATGCTGTACTATGCTAAGAATTAAATGTTGAAAATGTGCTTTTTTAAGGGAATAGTCACTGTAATGTAGCCTCAGCAACTGAGCAGTACACCTGTGTATGTATAAGCCTGTCCTTTAACTCCGAGTAGAAACATCTGTCTCCAATGCAGCTGAAAGCAAAACTCAGAGGCTTTGTACAATGCTGTTTTATGGAGTTTTCTTTACTGCATCTAGCAAGTCTTTTTTTTGTGAGATATTTCTAGCCCAATGTGTCTCTACATGCACTGATACTTGCCTACAAGCAGGACTCCCCAGGTGTCACTGAAATTCCAAACGGTCCTCCCCTCTGGTCTCTGGGAGAGGCAGTCTAAAATGAAGAAATGCAATCTAACTACTATACCTCTGTATTTCACATTTTGGTGACAGATTTTTCTGGTTTTGCTAGCTGTCTGGCAAAACTGTAGTCCCTCATGGAGCAGAGTTAAAGGTACTGGATGTGGAGTAACATGAATATCTACTACATGAAGCAGGGGTTTGGAGCGAAAAAACTCACACATGACTGGAAACAATTCTAATTAGAAAAAATAACCTGGTGGTTGAGGGCTGAAGAATATAGGCTACACTGATTAGACAGGGGTATTGTTATAGTCTGGTGACCAGCATTGTGTTGATATCTTGCATTTTGCTCAAAACCTAGAACTAACTTTTCCTCAAAGCTCATGTCATTCATTGTTGGGTACCTAGTCAGATTGTAAGTGACCTTTGGCAAGTTGCTTAAACCTCACTTGGTGCCTTTCTCTTCCCTTTTACTTCTACTGTCTCTTGTTGATTGTAAAAGGGTACAGAAAGTACCTGATCTTCCCAACAGCATTTGGGTGCAGCAAACATACAGACAGTAACAAAATGTCTGTTGAGGGCTAGTGCCCTGTAACTGTGCCAAGGCTGACAAATTTGGTGCGTGCTCCCAGGTGGGTGCTGGGGTAGCTGCTGCCAGGACACAGAGGTCAAAGCTGAGTCCTAGATCTCATCCTGTCAGATGCTTTACTCACCTATACTCACAGTTAGTGTTGGCTCCAAACGCAAAAGAAACTAAAACATCAACAAAAAAACCATAATTTGCCTAATTGGCCTGATCTTAATTTCAATATCCCCAAAGGAGGTAATAGAAGACAGAACAGAATCAATTTTCCCTGTCTGTTAAATTCTCAACTTAAATCTTGAAAACTTTCCCAAACTATTAAGACTTAAGACTTCTTGTGGTTTCACGGGCTCTTTTTCTAATATACTGGCAGGGAGTTGGCTGTCCATTTGCCTGTGAAGGGAGAAATGTTCATGCACGTTTGTGTCTAGGACTTCTTCAGTGTAAAAATATATTGGATCCAATTCCAGTTCACTGCATTCCAATGGGAGAACTACTGCCCTGTAAGATGCAACCGTGCAACCTGAACATGGATGTGCTAATACAAAACATATAAAACACAGCTCATTTTCCTACTGTTTTTCATGTTCCTTATGTTGAGTAAAAGCCACCTCTCTTTAACCTCAGAAACATTGAGCATAAGCATAAACAAAAATTTATGAAAGTCTTTGTTGGCTATGGGTCTTTTTAGAGGATTTTAGTCCCACTGGATCTTCATATTGCTTGCTTTCATCAAGCAACTCTGAGTCAGAGGAACAGGCTGGCAAGATCTCAGCCAGCTGTTGTCCTGTTCTGTTTAAAGCCCCTGGGGTGTCATCTCTCAGAACAACTTCTGCAGAGGAACAGCCGAATGTGAATCTTGGCTACCGATGTCAAACAGACAGCCACAGCCACAATGAGCAACATAAAGAAACGCCTGCAACCTTTTTTAATTTTTGTTTTCTTTGCTTTTGGTGAGTCTCTTGCTTTAAGGCAGAGAACAACCAGTTGCTTCAGAGGGAGGAAGACCTAAGGTACCAGCTGCTTATGCTGCCCGTCTAATTGCAGAGCCATCTGCCTCCAGTAAGGACTTGGAAGTGGATGGAAATGATGGTCTTACAGCTGCGGCCAGCAGGCACCAGGTGGGTGGCAAACGCACCCACCACCCCTCCCACCACCCACCTCACCTCTGCTCCCTCCCTGGCCAGCGAGTCCTGCTCCTGGCTGAAGAGCTTTCCTCTGCGCTGAAGCACACCAACAATTTACACAAGGTGCCCTTCCACCACCCGAGAGCACCAGTGTTAGGCGCTGACAGGCAGGAGGAGGCTCCAGGGGACTGGTGTCATAGATACAGTCCTTATCTGAAGTGTTAATAACTTGTGGCAAAAATGAAATGCCAAACAAATAAAAAAATCTTGCCTGTTTTTTCTTTAGATACATGTAAAAATAGGATTCCCATCTAATTGTCTATGCATAAATTTAATGAAGGGCACTTAAGCAAATCGATTTGTTTTCTGTTTGCAAATATTCTTGTTTGTGCTACTGGATATGCAGAGCAAAACAGCTTGATGTACATGAAAGTACTGCTTTTTGTTAGGGAAAATGTAAACAACTTTAGGCCAGGGACATTATTTAGGTCATAGTGGAAAATCCTGCTTTTGATAGAAAGAATAAACAAATCTGTTCTTTCTGGGGTGAAAAAGAATAAAAACATTTTTAAAAGTAAAATAGGTTAATAATAGATAAAAATAGGTTAAGTAGGTAAAAAAAGATATCACAAGCAGTTTTTTCTCATTTGTAAAGTTGTGAATTTGCAAAAAACTGCTTGGAAATTTAGCAAGAACAACAAAAACTTTTCAATGTGTCAGGTTCATTTGAAACATTTCAAAAACATATGAAATTTAGTTATGAAAACAGAAGTAACTTTTGACACCTTACTCTTTCTATCACAGTTTAATACCTGCTTTTTCACTTTTTTTTTGTTTACCAGTGATTAATGATATTTGATATAATGATGTTTAATCT
>NW_010972668.1:39322-57435 GCF_000737465.1 Haliaeetus leucocephalus
TTCAAACGCAGTGGTGGAAAAATTTGCCTGAGGATTTACATATTTTTTCAATTATTACCAATTAATTGATTTCCTGACCTAGAGGCAATATTCAGTGGAGGCTCTACTGTCTTCACTGATAACCAGGCCTAAAGATATGGACAGGTTTATTGTGTCAGTCAGCTTTCACTTTCAATGCATCAAAAAACTCGTGTTTTCTACTGTGGTCCTCCAACTGGGCAAGATTATGTTAGGAGTCTTAGTTTTCAAAATGAAAGGGATTCCACTGGCTGGTTTTCATAATTTTTCAGCACCAAAATATTCCTGCATTTCGTTTGAATTTTGGTCTGTTACTTCTCCTCTTCAATGTTATTATAAGCTTGTGTAAGCATGTGAGCATTGAAATACCTGTCACAAACACAAGCCAGTGATGATTTTGTTTAAGTAGAGTGCTATTGGATCTGTACATGGAGTCGTGGATCCAGAAATACTGCAGAACACATTGACCACCAGAATGCAACAGGATGGCCTTTAACTAGTGATAGATAATTGAATATTTGCATTCAAATCATACAGTCCTTTCTTCATCAAAAGCCTTTTTAAAAATTAAAACTGACAGCAGTATTAATATTACCGCTGTTATTTTTGTTGTTATATGATTCTGACTGTAACTAAAGCAATGGGAGCTGGTGTCATTAACTGCAGGAATTGAAGCAACCTCTTCAAATAATAAAGTTGCAACAAGACCAGCAGGAATGGTTTTCCCTGCAGTTTCTAAACTTTTTGTATCCATGGAAGCAACAATTGCAATGACATTGTTAAATCTGCTACAAATTGTTTCAGCGGTAAAGCAGTTGGGTGTGAATCCTTTTGACTAAAAAAACCTTGGTTTTGTTTGTGTGACCATATTATTTTTTTATTTTTTTTTTCTTTCTTGACAATGGAAAAGGATCCACAAACCCCCAATTTTCATGTATTAGAGAGAATTTGCAGGAATATATGCAGCAAACTGAACCTTTCTCTTCTTTCTTCTTCTTTCTACCTTGACTTTCAATTTCTATGAGAATTAATCTCCTGAATGCAAGGATCCTTTCTGAATATGGGATTTCAGTCTCTTCTTAAAATTTTGTCCCTCAGGGCTTGTCCCATACATTGTAGGGACTTATATGAAAGAGAACTTTGAATTGTATCATTGTGGAAGTTTCCTACAAAGTCCAAACACCAAATTAAATCTCTTTTTTTAATGCATTGTCTGATCCATGCAGAGTAAAGGTCATGCCAGAGGTGGATTTTCCTTCCTGATGACATAGCCCCAGCACTGAGGGCTATTCAAACTTGACACTGCAGGCCACAGACACCAAAGAACACAAAATACAGTCTTCCATTCAGACTTTAGAAATCCTTGTGGTAAGGCTAATCCATAGGGCTGACCTAGTACAGCTGAACTGTACCCTTTTACCATTCTATTGTCCTCTGAGGAGCTCAACAACTGTGGAGCACAGCAAAAGATCCAGAAGTTTGAGACACAGCCAAGCACCTTTTTTCTTCATGAGATTTCAGCACTTGGCTTTTGATCATGACTAGGAATGACAGAAAAGCAAGCAGTCTTTTTCTTGGTATTTCCACAGTACCTGTTCAAGTTCTTGCCAGAAAAAGTCCTTAAAAATGTCCTTAATTCTGGGCTACAATTGAAACATAGAGCACATAAACTCAAACCACAAAAGGAAATGGGCTGAAAAGGCAGCTTTGACACAACATACTTCTCTACTCCTTGGGTAGAGCAGTCTGGCCAAGTTACGGGGAGTCAATGGGATGTTGCTATGAATTACATCAGTTCCCACTTGTTCTCAGTTTGTTACTCAGTAAGAGGCTGTATTTGGTGGCAGTAACAGTTTTAAGATGACTCCTCCTTTACCCGTGTAGTAGAAGATGCTGTCCTCTCAGCTAGATGATCCTAGACATTTTTGGTCTTGTGTCATCTATCTGATAAGGCAACTGAACCAACTGAAAAGTCCTTCTCTCCCCAGTTCTCTCTCAGAGCTGAGCAGCTGCTGTGCTCTGTGGTGGGGTTACAGGCTCTTGGAGCAGGCAAGAGTACCTGAAATCAGGACATCGAACACTCTTGGTTGTTATGGCAAAATATTAATGTCCAGATGAGCAGTACTGGTATTTCTGGAATGTTGATTTCTCTCATATACTGCAGAAGGCATGTACTATGTCTTTGTGATGTGCTTCTTTAAAATAACAGAAACAAATCCACCAGAGAGAAGCCTTTCTTAGAGCTAACTGGTGTCAGATATAGCATAGTTTTTCTCCAGCAGTGGAGTATAGAGAAAAAGATCACAGGCAGCACATCTGCAGAGATTCAGTCTGAGTCCATGCTGAAGAGGGAACCAGGTTTGAAAGATGCCTTTTCTTTCTTTGTTCACCCACCCATCCACTCTCCAAGCTCTCTCCTATGCCTTCCATGCATAAGAAATAGGACACAAACCAGGACCTGAGACAGGCTGTTTGTAAACATATTTCCCCTTTGCTACAAACTGATGAGCTACTGAAAAGAGGATACGAGTCAAAAAAACCCCAGAATGAACAAGCAAAATTACCATTTAAAAGCATAAACTTGGCCCATTGATCAATTTTATTGTCGAGAACAAGAGATTAAGATGCTGCTGCATTTAGATTTGTTTGCTTAATTGATTTTGATTTCTTACTTGCATTTTTAAATGTTATTTTTCTGCCTGGTAAACTCTGTTTGATCATCTTCAGAGAGAAAACTGTTGTTAAAGATTCATTACTGCCATTTTTTACTTGTAGGATTTTTCATAAACTACCACTTGCAGACACTGTGCTAGCATAGGAAAAATGAATATTTTATAAAAATACGTAAAGAAAATAAATCACCTATCTGAGAATATAAGCAGGTCAGGCTTTCACTGGCAGCTAGTAGTCAAAAAATACTTCATATTTTTATGTGCCACAGACTTATCTTCTATCATGCCTTGTAGGGAATGTATTTCTTTCCTCAGTTCTCTATTCTCACATTCCCTCCTCTTCTCTTTTTTATAAATCAATTATGACAATCCTAGTCAGCAGCAACATTCACGCTGAAGTAATTGATATTGTACTGGACCCAGCCTACTAACATTTCATGCCCTTCCTTTCATTCCTTTGGTTGTTCTTTTTGTTTCTATTCCCATCTCTCAATTTCCATCAATCTCTCAATTATCAGATCCTGAAGGCTACATGGAATGAGGAATAGGAGAGATGTGATTTGCTGGAAGAGTAGGTAGCTTTATCAGACCAACTCATAAACGTAGAATGCAAAAAGGGACAACCTTGTGGACAGACAGACTTTAGGTAGTTTTAGCAGCCCAGGTGACAAGATTCTTTATTCCCCAAAACTTGATGATCTATTCCATCTGTAAGAGTTAATGTAAGCAACTATTATATTTTTCTATCAAGCCTGCTTTTCTCCACCATCTCAGAAAGTGAGCATCAGACACCTTTTCCTTACTTCCTCATGCTTTTAAGTTTCATCTTTAGCTTTCTACAGTTGGTTTCCTTTCTGTCTATCCATGTGACCTGAGGTCTTGTGATTACCTTGACACCCAGTGTTGAGCCCTCTCTTGATGTCAAATTCAAATTTTCCATTCATTTAAATGATACAGAACTGAGATCTTTGCTCCTTTCCTTCTTCTATCTCTACAGCTTCAAATATCTCCATTTCAGTGCTGGAAGCTATTTCTTTCAGAATGTCTCATGAAACTTGATGTAGATATCACATGAATATGAGGTTATATCCCGTTATGCAATGTAAATAGGCTTTGGCATTTGCAACACAGGGAAAGGATCCAATTGCATTGAAAGACAGAAATAGAAAGGGAGCTTGCAATTTTAATGCAGGCAATTAAATTCAACTACTAGCATTTTGAGATTAATGGTACAGCTAAACAGTCCCACTCTTTGTGGCTTAATCTACTAAAATGAAATCTTAAATTAGACTCATAATATGAACATGTGGAAGCAGTTCTTTTCATGTATATTTAAATTCAATATTAATATTTAACATGTACATTCAGGACTATGCTTTTTCAGTCAAAATATGACAAAGATTGGAGCAAAATCTTCCACTGGTGCAACTCGAGAAGCAGTTATTCATTTCAGTGTAATTAATGTGGATTTAAACCTGAAGCCAAAAGGAAGACTCCCAGTAGCATACTGCCTACACATCAGTGTTAAATTTAGACTTTAACATCCTTGAGGTTCAAATTTTATTCTAATGTGCTATTCACAAAAATGTTTTGCTATTTTAAAAAGGAAAAAATACCTAACCATAAAAGGACTGGAATGAAGTAATGGTCCATATCACCACCTAACAAATTTACACCCCCTGAGTCTTAGCTTGTTGCAATAATTCATCATCTGCTGGAGAGAGGACTGTATCCCTCGGCTGGTTTTAAATGACATTGTGAATCCTTGGCTCTCTCCAGTTATGTTTCCACAAATATAGTTCTTGAGAAAATGTTCATTTCAATATGGTAATCCATTCTTCTTCTCTTCCTTGCCCTCTGCTCTCCCTCAGGAAGTGTGAGTGAGATGCCACTGTCCTGCGATAGCAGCGGAGTCCTTGAGAATTCCCCCTTTTCCCTGTTCCTTTCCAACTTCTTCTGAGCCCCTCAATTTAAAACAATGGATTAGCATCTCCCACAGGTGACTGGCACTGTAATGGAGACCTTAGTCTTCACAGATGATTTTTTTCTGCTCCTGTCACCAAGCAGACACACCTGCATGTAGTGACTCTTTATTGTTGTTTTTTGTTGTTGTTGTTTAAATTCATAGATGACCATTCTGAATTCACCCTTGAGAGAACAATTCAAACCCCTGTGCTTTGAAACTGAAATGGATGTACTGAGAGGGCAATCATAAATCATAAAAAGATGGAGCTGTCAGCTTACGTGAGTCTGGGATCTTGGTTGATGGAGTTTGCGCAGTTGCTGAGTCATGTGGTAAGGTATGCTAAAACCACAGAATTTTGGAAGGCATAGATTCTTGGGAAGGTTGCTCTTTGCAAACATTTGTAAATAAAAAAGTCGATGTTCAGAAGCCCTTGTTTCCACTGCTATTCACAATTATAAAAAGGGTTGAAAGTATTTTTAGCACAAAGGGGGCAATTGAGTGCCTTTGCTTTTTCTTTCTCCTTATGTCAATTGAACTGTATTCACTGTGGATGTCACTTGCTTTTAGTGTATGCACCTTTTGATTTCCAAGTTTACACTTATGTCCAAAAGGTACAAATCCTTAGTACTGCTAAAGAAAGATATCTTATCATTAGCGTGACTTGCTCCTAACATATGAATACCGTCTTGTTAACTTAAACTAGCACACAAGAACCAAAACAATCAATTTTCTTCTTCTTCTTGTAAAATTACCAAAGCTTTAGATTTTTGTAGTGTGCTCAAGAGACTCTGTTCTTTTTTCCTTATGTATTGGGTTTGCATGACAAGGTTTTGGTAGCGGGGGGGCTACAGGGGTGGCTTCTGTGAAAAGCTGCTTCCCCCAGGTCTGATAGAGCCAATGCCAGCCGGCTCCAAGACAGACCCGCCGCTGGCCAAGGCCAAGTCCATCAGCGATGGTGTAGTGCCTCTGGGATAACGTATTTAAGAAGGCGAAAATGTTGCTGTGCAACAGCAACTTCAGCTGGAGAGAAGAGTGAGAATATGTAAGAGAAACAACCCTGCAGACCCCCAGGGCAGTGCAGAAGGAGGGGGAGGAGATGCTCCAGGTGCCGGAGCAGAGATTCCCCTGCAGCCCATGGGGAAGACCATGGGAAGGGACCCACTCTCGAGCAGTTCGTGAAGAACTGCAGCCTGTGGGAAGGACTAACACTGGAAAAGTTCATGGAGGACTGTCTCCCGTGGGAGGGACCCCATGTCAGAACAGGGAAAGAGTGAGGAGTCCTCCCCCTGAGAAGGAAGGAGCAGCAAAGACAACGTGTGATGAACTGACCCCAAACCCCATTCCCTGATCCCCTGTGCCACTGCGGGGGGAGGAGGGAGAGAAAATCAGGCATAAAATTAAGCCCCGGAAGAAGGAAGGGGTGGGGGGAAGTTGTTTTAAGATTTGATTTTATTTCTTATTATCCTACTATGATTTGATTGGTAATAAATGAAACTAATTTCCCAGAATCGAGTCTGTTTTGCCCGTGATGGTAATGTGTTGAGTGATCTCTTCCTGTCCTTACCTCGACCCACAAGTGTTTCATTATATTTTCTCTCCCCTGTCCGTATGAGGAGGGGAGTGGTAGAGCAGCTTTGGTGGGCATATGCAATAAAGAGCATATCTTTTACCTAAACACCTGATTTTTTCAAGTATTTAGCCAACACTGGGAAAAACACAGTTTTCCAGGGCAGTGTAGAATGACTAAATAATGTGTGGACCAATAGCAATAGGTAAGTAGTGAAAGCAGCAGCACTGGAAACAGGAAGACACTTTAAGTATATTATAAAAATTATGTTCTTAATGATCCCATAACTGCACAGAACTTCTCAAATCGTTATATTGTCTGCACAGGCCATATATACATATACTGTAAATTCCTGTTACATAGTTATGAGCACAGTTAAAACTCTGCGGGGGATTGTACTCAAAATAATTGGACTAAACTTGCACAGATAAAAGAAAATCTCTGGAAGTTGTAGCTCCACCAGGCCTTGTACTCAAGAGATCTGACCGTTTTTAGAGAGACAGAGCATCAAAGAACAAGCTTAAGCTACCACCCATTAGAACAATATAAGCATGCAGCTGTATTCCGCTCTGTTTCTTAGAAAAATCCATCAGACATCTTTGCAGCGTGTCACTAAGAAGACAACATACTTTTGTATTTTTCATCTTCCTAATACAATTTCCCTGAGGACTTATCTGGACAGAGGTTGAAAATCGTAAAGAAAACAAGAGAAAAAGACCTACTATAGTAACTAGTTTCTTTTTTACAATGCCTATTATCTTTATTTTTCTGTTAAGAGAAAATAATTTAATGGAGGCATGTTTGAACATCACAGTTAACAGTTTAACTGGGAAGATATAATTAAAATCTATCACAGTAACTTGTGCTGATTTACAACAGATCAGAAATACAGTAGTTGCTTAGGTAGCTTGTTTAAGGCAAATAAACATAAGTGCTCTACTTATACAATGCAGAACAAAATCCTGTATCTCTTTTCTACAACAAAGTGTGAAGGTGAAGATATAAATAGAATGAAGAGAAGAATAGATAAAATCATGGAAGATAAATCTTCCAATGTCTATTAAAAATGATAATTGTCTAGAGTATGACCTCTGACTTAAAGGACCTTAAACACAACAGTTGCTAGAAGGTAGAAGTTCCTTCAGGGAATACATAGCTCTAACCTAGGATAGTTTATTGAATATTATCTTTTTTTGCTTTATATAAGTCTAAACATGAGAGACAATAACATCACTTACAGAGCACTTCTCATTGGCCTATTCTGCAGCTCTGATGCTGCTACTTCGCTGAAATGGAACTCTGGGTTCAGTTTCTGATTCTCTTACAGATATGCTGTGAGACTTTGGCTGCATCAAAAGCAGATTTCTGGTGTTGCATAAATACAGTTCAGCTCAGTATTGCCATTTTTAAAGCATTTTAGACATACAATCTTTTATACAGATAAGCTGAAAAGAAATGCTGAATATCATGTGATTTGCTTTTACAAATGCCTACAGATAGACCTCAGACTGAAACATGACTTCAGTATGTTTTCTCAAATACTTAAAAATGAAGTTTTGTGTATTTATATATATATATTATTTCATGGCAAACCTAGAAAAAAATTAATCTTAATTAAAAAAATATTAAAATAAAATCTATCTCTTTTTTTTGGCAAATACTGAATTTAAATTCTCTGATGAGCTTTCTGAACTTTCAGTTCTGGAAGGTGTGTGAAATGACAGTTAAGTTGCAGTGAGTTTTAGGATTCGCGTTGGAGTCCTTTTAAAATCAGAATGGAGTTAAGTCCCTTAATCACTGTAACAGATGAAAAGTTTACCTAAAGGCCTTAAATCTCTAGTTTGTAATTGCCATCTGTAAAATAGTTACAAAAATATTTTCTTGTCTTATCTATTTGCTTTACAAGGAGCTCAGGAGCAAGAACTCTGCTGGGATGTGTTTTAGCAGGACTCATTGCAGTTGGTCTTTCTATCACTCCCAAAGCTCCCAAGAGCTGCAGATGCAACACAAATCACTTGTATTCCCTTTGACAGCTGGTACATGTCCTTGTGTTTATCATTCTATTCCAGTAACATTTCCAGGAATTCTCAGTCTTTGAAATCTACACATTGTATTTTCATACAGAAAAAAATTGCTTGTTTTGTACAAATAAAATTATTGCCTGGAGATATATTGCTTTCTATTGAAACTCTGTCAGTACTAAGGTTAATATCCTGATAGCATCAGTGACATTCAAACTGAAAAATATCCACCAGCAAGCCACCTTCTCCAAAAGGATGTTTCCAACTCACTTGCTGTGATAGACAGATAGATGTAATGGATGTACATCGGTGACTACCATCCTTTTGAATATTTTAAATCTTCCAGTGCCTAAGTCAGACTTAGATATTGGTTAGTGTTCTAGCACCACATATGTGTTTATTTTAAAGTCATACTATGGTATGTTTCTTTCTTCCAAAAACCTTAACAGGACATTCCTGTTCCAAATTAAAAAAACAAAACAAAACAAAACAAAACAAAACAAACCAGTGTTCACAAAGATGGTATAAACTACTGAATTTTTTAAAGACTGATTGTGATGAAATGATCAAAAATTTCCAGAGGACAATGATGGTAAGCTGAGGAGATTGACAGAGAGGAGAACCTGAAAAGCACAATCATACAAGTGCAAGTGAAGAAAGATTTTATGTCATGCTGTTGTGGGCAAAACAGTCTGAGGTCTGGGAATTTTACTCAATTTATTGTCAAGTAACATAAACTCTTAGTTATTGGGAAAAAAAGGACATAATTAAACAGACATAAATACATCTTTCTTTCTCATTCACATGCTCAACTTCAAATACCTCTCCGCCCACATTCAGTCTCAACATCCCTCACCTTCAGTCCCTCCTAACCTCTTCAGTAAGGTCACAACTCCTTTCTGCAACTCCTTGCTTCTTATTTGCTTGTTTCTTCTGCTCCTTGCTTCTTCTGATGCCCTTCTTGAGTGAAGGTCCTCCATGGGCCATAGGTTCTCACTGGTGTTTCTCTATGGTGTGGGGCCTCCATGGGCCACAGTCCCTCAGGATTGCCCCTGTCTTGTCATGGGTCCCCCATGGGCTACAGTACCTCAGGGTTATCGTCCACCTAGCTGCCTAATCCCAGGTATCTGGCACGCTGTAGTCCCTCATGGGTGTACATGTCTCTGGCACAGAGCACTTCCTTCCAAAAGTGTGCATACAGCCCTGTCCCCAATAACGTCCACATGTCCCCTCTGCTTCTTCCTCCCTTTTCTGTAAACATAAACGTATTTCCTTACATGTCTCCTTCAGTGACTCCTGCCTCCCATCACTTCCCCTCTTCCTTCTCTGGGTGAAATTTTGGCAAGTGATGAGCTGTTTCATCTGTTTCTGAGGCAGCCAGAAGCAGCCATGACTGACCGCTCCCACAGAGGGCACTCCTACACCTCCCCACTACTGAAACCCTACAATATGTGCCTGAGATAGGTACCTATCACCTGTGCTTCTCAGACTTTATGGTTGCATGTTTTTGATGTATATGCTTAGGTGTAGGTTGAGTAGGATTTTCAAAGAGAAACCGAAAGTACATAAATTTTGTGTATACACTTCCAAAGACCTGCACTTTTCTGAACTTAGTGTGAGAACCAACCCAAGGGCTGAAGGAGGCCTTCAGGCAAAAATTATCAATGGGTGGAAAACCTGAGCTGCATAGGACCGGTATGATTTAGGCAGGTCTCAGGCAGTCTGAAGAAGAGGTTGCCAAGAAAAAGCTTACATCTTTTCTCCAGGAAGGATTCGGTGTTTTCCTGGCTTTCAGCAGAGAAAGAAAAATTAAGTGGGACTTCTGCCTACATCAAGGTTTTATGATGTAAACTAGCTCCAGTAGATAAGCCATATACAGCTCTGTTAATAAAGCTCTCTGCCTGAGCTTGTATGCCCCTTCTCTCAGAAGGCCTTACTAGCTTGCTCTGAGTGGTGTGAGAAATGTCATGTCTTCTTCAGTACTCGCTTATGTCCACCTTGCAGCACTAACAAGCAGCTTGGGTCTTTATGCAGTCTTTTTGGATTACCTTTTTGGAATGCCTGCCCATTTGAGACAGGTGGATCAGGTGATATCCACAGACTACTACTTGTGCTGATACTAACCAGTCCATTTCCTTCTGCAGAAGTATGCTGATTTTTTTTCTAACTGGAGACACTGGTTAATAGTACTGGTATGAACTTACTAAAAGACTGCAGAATAGTCACAGTATTTGTGAAGTCAGTATCAGAAAGTGATAGAATAATTTAATTTGAAAAAAACCCTGGACGTCACCTTGACAATCACCTGCACAGAGCAGGACCAACAGGAACAGGTTGCTCCAGGCCCCATCTACTCCTCTACGGACATTCGATCAGGGTGGAGATACCATGACCTCCCTGAGCAATCCATTTTTCTAGACCAAATGTCTTTGACTAGTTTCAGTGCACCATTTAGCAACATGTGTCTCTGTGTCCTGTTGGGGTGTGCTTCCAGGGAAAGCTCACTCTCTCTTCTGTCTCCTTTTCCTCCACATACCCAGGCATCTTATCAGCACAGAAACCAATATGGTTGATGTGCCACAATTTGGTCATGACAGTCAATTCCTGCCGATTGTTGCTACATCTCTTGTAGTCCTCCATGTGCTGGTGTCCAGATAGATTTGTTCCATTACCTTTCTAGAACTGAAGGTGAAGCTGACCAGCTGGGAGTTTTCTTGTCCTCCTTTTAGCCCTTCTGGAAGAAAGATACTGAGTGTAGTCATAATTTCCCAGTCCCCAGAAACCTCTTCCAGCCACCAGGACCTTCCCAAGCTAGTAGAGAATGGCTCTGTGAGGCCACTGGCCAACTTCCTCAGTGCCGTTAGGTACGTCTCCGGCTCCTCCCATGGACCTGGACCAGTTTGCTACAGTGCTCTCCAACTTAGAGCTTTCTCTTCAGGTACTACTATTTCACTCCCACCAGCTCTTTCACTGGACTTTGGGCCCTGACAGACTTAAGAGCAGCTCTCATGGCTGCAAAATGAGACTTGGTCCCAAGCAGTACCTCCATCTGTCCCATGGCCTGTGTCACAGTGTCCTTGCCCTAGGAAACAGTGGTGTCATATTTTCCAGAGCCTTCCTTCAGCTGCTAGTGGGCTCCTAGGGCAGCCTGGCTGTTACTCATACTTCCCTTGCCAGTCACAATCCCTGCTGAGCCCAGGTTTTCTGAGCTCTGTCCCCATGTGCCTGTTGGGAAAGTGGCTCTCCCTTCCTGCTGAGCATCCAATGCATGCACCCCCATTTTGGATAATAACTTGCTTTGCTGGAGCTGAGCCAGAGCATTAATGTTCATCACTACTGGCCTGTAGCGATGCTTCCTTGTTTGCCTGCTTATGAGAAGAGCCCTCACTGGTACATGGAGGAGGTTACCCCTGGAGAGCCATCAACACTGCCCAGTTCCTTTGACCTCTTGGGCTGTCTTTCTTGGCAACCTGCCTAGATGCCTCCACAGGTGAAACAGTCTCTCCTTATGTCTAAGGCAGCCATTGTACTCTTGGTCATACTCTCTTCTCTCAGGTTTTGAAATTTTTCCATCTCATGGTCATGGTTGCATTCACCTCTGCCACATAAATGAGATCGTCTTCCTTGGCCACAAGTGAACAGGCCAGCAGAACCTCTCCCCTAGCTTGCTTGTTGATCCCTGATGTCCAAACACTGCCTTCAGCACCCTCTAGAAATCTGCTAGATTTCTGGAGCCACATGCAAGTTGGCCTTCCAGCTGCCCTCAGACTGGGCCTGGATTACAGCACCTTCAATCATCAGGTTTGCCATCTTTCTTGGAAGAAGGCTTTGTCCTCTTAACTGTCTCAGTAGGTGGCTTGTAGCAAATGCTTCTCAAGCTAAGTATGTTGGATTGTCCCCCAAGCTGCAGCCTTAGCTACCACCTGGATCTCCCCTGCTGAAAAGGCAAAGCTCTGTGCCATGAAGCCACTCTGCTGGGGAGAGAATAGCACCTCCTCTTGGCTTTCCCGCCTGCCCTTGCTGCAAAGCCTGCCTTCATCTGCTGCAGCACTCCAGTCCTGTGAGCCATCTCACGTGTCTATGCTCCCAAGGAGGCTCAGACTCTGGCCCTCTGCACACACTCACCATGTCCTCTGAGTCCTGACTGCTCAGCCAGCTTTCCAGCTTGGTTTCCCCCCATCCTCTCCCGCTACCAGCAGCCACAGAGCAGCCTTTCAGGGGATTCCAGGTTGCTTGGTGTGGACAGTGTTCTTTCCATGGGGGCTTCTGCTGCCAGCCCTGACACAGAGACTCTGGCACTGGGGGCCAAAAGTGCAAGGTCCACAACATCTGATGAAGTCTTTCTCCGGTGTCCTGGATTTGGTCATCTAGTGTGTAGTAAACCTCACAAGACAGCAACCCAAATGGCAGATGGGTGCTTCTGTCTCCTGCAAAAGGGAATATCCAGCTGCCATCACTCTGTATTTCCAGTGAGTGCAGAGATTTGGTTCTGGCTTAGCTGGGTCTGACAGCACCCCAACAGGGTTTGTTCTTCCTCAGCTGCTCTCAGGACACTCCACCAATATCACAGATGCAGATCTGCAGGCCGAGAAGAAACTTTCCTTCTGTTGCTGTTTGTCACGGATTTCCAGCCCCCAGCATCGTCGTGGTTTCAGCCCAGCCGGTAACAAAGGACCACACGGCTGCTCGCTCACTCCTCCCGCCCCCCTCCGGTGGGATAGGGGGGAAGACGGAGGAGAGAAAAGAAAAAAACTAGAACCTCGAGGGTTGAGATAAAGGCAGTTTACTGGAAGAA
This sequence comes from Haliaeetus leucocephalus, assembly GCF_000737465.1. Taxonomy (NCBI): domain Eukaryota; kingdom Metazoa; phylum Chordata; class Aves; order Accipitriformes; family Accipitridae; genus Haliaeetus; species Haliaeetus leucocephalus. Next base: position 52,362 of record NW_010972668.1, read on the forward strand.
CACAAAGAAATTACAACAACAACGGTACTAATGAAAGAGTATACAAAAAGAGTGATGCACAGTGCAACTGCTCACCACCCGGGACCCAACACTCCGCCACTTCCCCCACCGAAAGTTCAGACCACCCCCCGGCCCGCTCCCCATATATATACTGAGCATGATGTCACATGGTGTGGAATAGCTCCTTGGCTAGTTCAGGTCAGCTGCCCCAGCTATGCCCCCCACCTCCCAGGTTCCTGTAAAAATTAACTCTATCCCAGCTGAACCCAGGACAGGAGTCTTGAGAGTCTCCATCCATTGCTCAATTGACTGCAGGCTCTTGCTGTGCCTCCTTTTCTGCAGTTTGAGGTTCAGACACTTGTCCATGCAAACACCCAGTTAATCTCTCGTTTCTCACCCTGATGGAGTGCAGTTTGCTCAATTCTGCCTTATCTCACTGACCAGAGCACACCTCCACGGTGATGGGAGGCTGCTATCACCTCCAGCCCTGGCCTCAGGGGCCATTGCAGACCAAGACTTGGATGGCCATTTTGTTCATCTGCCATTTGGAAGGGGGCTGAGGTTTCTGACATACCCAGGCTGAATCTGGGACCCCCTTCAAACTCCACCCAAGCATACTGCTGTGCCAGTTGCAGAACCCTCGTGTGTGACACTCTGCACAAAAATATTAATTTTAATAACATCAAGCCAGTGAATTACTCTGAGATTCATATGACACATGGGACAATTCAAAGTATAACTTCTGAGGGAGATAAAAAGGTTTTGTTGTCATTGTTGTAGAGCTCCTTAAAATGTGTTTGTTTGGGTTTTGGGGTTTTTTGGGTTTGTTTTTTTTTTTCCCTGTGTGGCTCCTTTATTTTTAATTAGTTTTCTGTCTTTTGGCTGACCGAATTATATGTGCTGTTTGATGTGTTTGATGTTTATGCACTCTTCCCATCTGCTTTTGCTTTCACTGTAATAATTCTCCTCTGACATCTGAATTATCAAAGTACTTAATGCAGCAATCATCAAATAAAACAAAATATGTTTTTTTGAAAATATTCTGTCTTTGAACCACCCTGTCCTAAATTTTAGTTACACTTCGATTTAACTTTTCAATGTTATCACATATTTTTTCATCTCTTTGTCGGATCTTTTTTTTTAATAATTCAAGGGAAGAGGAAGAAAATTTGTAATAGGAACAGCACATCACAAATTTCCTTTTTCATTAACTCTCAGCCACCAGCATATCTTGATCTTTTCAAATGTTATTGTTGATTTCAGTGGATGAAGGACAAAGCTCATTCACCAGTGTTGTACTTCATTTGCTGCAATTGTTGCCTAGAAACCTCACTTTTATCAAGATTCCAGTTAGTGGAATTAAGTAAGACCAACCAATGAATGTTTTAGTACAAGAATATTGATAAGGTGTGTGACTGAAGGGCCAATCATTAGAAACATTAAATTTAAGAATTAACGTTGAATGTACTTTTAATGTAATCTAATACATGATGGCGAAAATCGTGCTGCGCAGAATCACATAAGAGAGGTCAACTATCGGACAAAGTGAGGAAGACTATGGAAGACCATCAGAGGGCTTCTGAAGACCACCAGAGACTTCACCGCACCTGCGTAGAGGGACATTTACATATGCTAAAGATTTATTGGACAGTTGATGATTATGTATGACATTTCCCAGAAATTTAGTGAATATGTGTGACAGGTGTGTATTTAACCTGCATGATTAAACCGAACAGGTGCACTCACTAGGTGGAGCGATCCCCCGTGTGCCCAGAGCCGCAATAAAGGAGTGGCTGCTTCTTAACTTCTCATTGCTGTTAAGGAGTTTTATTCCAGATTTTGGCAACACAATAAGAGTGAGGACTATGTTCTTTATTTGGGATTGTATATTTAATGGATTGTGGGTATTGCATTTTCTTAGGGTACTTTGAAAATCATTAGCTGAAGTTAATTTAGTTACTCATGAAGGTTGTTTGAAAACATCATTGGCAATTCTTTCCTGTTGACATCAAAGAATATTGGGACAGCATTAGGTGTACTCCTGAGGAGTACTATTTGATCTCGTAAGTTTAGTTTTGGGCAGAGATTAATGTAGCAAGTCCAAATGGCAAAAATTTGGACTGCATACCCTCTCCAAATATAAATACTTCTGTGAATTCATGTCCTGTGTTAAAATAAGCACATAAACTTAAGAAAAACAAACAAACAAACAAACAAAGAACCCCCCCAAACCAAACAAAGATCTGTGCTGGAATTTTAAATTTATAGAAGACTGGGTTTGGATTTTGGATGAGAGCCAGCTAATTTGAAATGATGTAGAAACCTTACTTCTGCTTGAGTGATAATTTATTGAATATCTATTTTTTTTAAGTACTCCAACTTTTGCAGGTAAAGTAGGTAAATATTAGGAATTAATAATATTAATGTTATTTTATATTATTGTATTATAATTAATGTTATTAATATTTAATTTTGATATTAAGATTAAAGAAAATTCTGAATCTGTACACAGAATTATTTTTTCTCTAATCTAGATTCTGAATTTTCAGTTACTACAAATGCCAGGAATATTGTTATAAACTGTGTTGTATAAGTCTGTTGTGCGTTGTTGATGACAACCCTCATCTGCAGCTGAATATGGGTGTATACTTCATGGTAAAATTAAAGAGAATGGAAAAAAAACCCTTTTGCCTCTCCCTTACTTTTTCTGTACCCTGTTATTGCCCTCTATGGACAGGTTTACTGCTACCTTGTTACATGATCAGAAGGTAACTCCTGAAACACACAAAGTATGTTTCGAGAGGAGACATTGCTTTATTCTGCACAGGGTGCAAAGTGGAATATTTCCATGAATCGAACACACCTACCAGGGTTTTCAGTTCATATTCATAGACTATAGTTAAAGCACCACACCTATCTAATATATATGTTCCACCTAACTATTGGATATGCATCAAGTTGAGCAAGCATGAGGCGTTGTTCTCTTGAGCAATCATCCCAGAGTCTTCTACGCCTGCACGGGGGTCTCTGGTGGTCTTCAGGGGTCGTTTAGGGAAGAATACCCTTACTCCTGTTGTCCTTCTGTGGGTATAGAGAATCATCTCAGGATACCAAGGTCTTTGTTTCTCTTACCATCCTCTCCTTTCTCAATGCCGAAGGAGGATGTATATCCTTAATTAGCAAGTCTGTGACTCTGAAATGTCCGTTATCTGGTGCCTTGATTATTATCCAAACACTCTTTCAGCATCTTCTATTGTAAGCAGAATCTTAAACTAGATAAGCTTTACCTTGAGTACACATGAACAGTCCTTGAATAGCAAGCATACCACATTTCTCATGTTTTAGGGTTTTTTTCTTAAGCTATTGCCTCCTTTTTATTTGTTAATCAGTCTTTTGAAGGCTTGAGGCAACAACCTCAAAAACACACTTTCCATAGATCTTGGTACCAAATGTGTATAGTATTTCCTTATGAACTGCTACACTAAAGAACTACTTGAGTGTTCTAGACTTGGTATTGAAGGAAGATCAGGCTTTCTTAATGCAATGGTTATCCTTATCTTGAAGGTGATACAAGTCTATATTAAAGAAAAAGTTTCCCATGCTTACGCTTTTCAAATGTTTGTCATGATTAATAGCTAATTACGTTGCTGCCAGATGTAATAGATAACACCAGTGCAATAGAAAAGGCATTTCAGCTCACATTTATGAGCTTCAAATCAGAATCTGAAGTCAGTACTGCTAGCAGGTAAATTTTCCTAGATACACTTCCATTAAGTCATGTTAATAGAATAGAAATAGTAGTGGCTACCTAGCCACAGTAGAATCTAATAAAATTATAGGCATGTGAATTTAAGACACAGCACCTACCCTTCTGTGGCATATCTGAATGCCCTATTACATTTTGTTCTTCTTCAGATGTCACAAGTTTAGATGCCTCTGTCACCAGTTAATTTAGAACGTCATACTGAAAGCTTAAAAGAGAGAAAAAAATATTAATGTTTTCCTTCAAGGATTGTTTTTCCTGCCTTCTTTTAATTCTAACAGGAATATTTTTGAAACAGTGGGGTTTTTTTTGTGGTTTTTTTTTTTCCTTTTTTGTCATTGAGATTTGACTGGTATAGATGCTGCACTTTTCACTACACAGAAGCAAGATGTGCACTACAACGTGACAAAGTGGTTTGCATTTCTTCCTTTGTGCTTGATGATTATCTCAGTTAAACTGTTACCAACACTCAAGGCCCCAGGGGCAACCTGAAAACTTTTTCTTTGTGAAATAACAACAAGCAAAAGGAAATATTTTCAGTAGGGATGGGCCCACAAGCCAAACAGAATTCAGCCTTCTCTGTTACAGCAAGGTTAAAGTATTCTCCTGAAACTCCTTTTCTGTTGATCCTGGAGGGTGCAGGAGCTCAGGCCTGAGTCCAGTCCCCTGGCTATTAGAAGCACAGCAGAAGATGCATGAAGTGCTTTACTTCAGTGAGGGCGGTCTGAAGAGGTTGTTAAGATCCAAACTGCAAAGACTTGCATAACCACATTACCTACTATTAACTTGTAAACAAAGCTCTGTATTAAAAGTCAACAGAGTGAAGTTTTCTTACTTAGTGATTTTCAGTCCGTGGTTTGTGGACATGAACTACTCCTAAGCCATCAATAAAATGAGAATAAGAAATGTAATTTCATTGGCATTATACAGCATTCAGCACATAGAAATTTTCTTAAGCAGCTTGTAAATCCCCTAGCGATTGCTTGGAGGTCCTCAAATGAACACTATTGCTGTATATTCATACTTGCATATTTCACACGTATTCTATAATGTGGAGACAGCGATTAGTGTGCAACCATGAGGTTTGTCACAGGATGGTCTTCAGTTGCAAGCAGTGCAGTAGGTGCTTTTGTATGACATCTTTGTATGATATGCTTATCATCAGGGCTGGGGTTATTATGTCTTTTCCTGTGTGAATGGTGCACATATAAATGCATTCAGTCCTGCTAGAAACTTGGGTGCAGCAGTAATGGGCCCTTTGCAAGTTGTGGAGATGGATGTAGTGATAAATCCTGGTGGGATAGATGCTTT
>NW_010972668.1:57445-58831 GCF_000737465.1 Haliaeetus leucocephalus
GCTTTTACTTTCCATCATATAGAATTATGTTTTCTCATGAAAAGCAGGAGTTCTGAACAAAAAGAGGCATTCAAAAGTCCTTCAAATTTAAGGCTTTTCTCACTCTTCAGTGTTTAGAGCTGGCTGATACCGAGTACTTCTTAGTTTTTTAAAAGCTGGGGGGAAAACATCATGCCAACAAGCAAACATACTGATAAGGTGACTAGAGAACTGAACTTCCTAGTTGTTTGACTTCAAAATATCTTTTGTGCTTTATTCTTGATTGTATTTGACCACCTTTAATGTCCCACTTCAAAAGCAGTATTTCAGCTGAGGCACAGACCTCTCCCAGAGGAGCCACTGCTCAAGGCCAGGCTGGACATGGGGCAGCCATGAAACCCTGGGTCTGGTGACTGGGAGCACGGCTACAGTCTGATGAAGAGGCGTGAGGAGTGGGGACGGGTCCACTGTTGTAGGAGTGTTACCAAAAAAGCCGGTCAAAGAAACTCTCTAAGACTTGATTTCGGAGTTTTAGAAAGCAGGCATTCTTTACTGCAGGGCTGGGTGCACAGGGGATTGCTCCACCTATCGTGCACACCGTTGCCTACAGCAAACAAATTTATATTGTTCTAGTCATGTGCATATTCATATTATCATTTACATAGTGTCTGCCCTTTGGGCATGTGCAATGTGGGTCATCCCTTTTTCCTAGTTAGCTGGCCTTGGCAAGTTTTAATTACAGAAACTCAGCAGAACTCAAAGCTTATTATCAGGGCTTAAGGCTTCTTGCCTGTTGATACACATTAGGCCCTGAGTTCTCCTGTTTGTTGGCACCTTTAGTGCATACCATTGACAAAGCTCCAGGTTTTCTTAGCTAATTAGTGCATACCAAAATTCTGAAGTTATTCAAACAAGCAAAAGTTCATCACTACAGTGAAACAGTGAGGTTTTCCTTCTCATGCTTCTATTCAAGGCATGAGGACTGTACCAGGTTTCAAGCACTGGTTCCTCACCTGAGCTGTGGGGCGGCCATGCCCGCGCGTGACCACATGTCTCTGATCCCGGCCCTTCCCTGGACACGACATCTTGGTGTGAGCTGCCTCAGCACTGTGGACTTTCATGGCCACCCTTTCTCTTGGCTGGCCCTGGCTATGGCCCCCCTGCCTGCCCTGCTCTCCTTGCCGTGCCCCTGCCAGCGAAGACGCTGCTTCTGCCAGCACGGTGCAACCTCAGCTCCTGCTGCCCTGGACCTGCCCAGCCCTGCTGCACCCTCGCAGCTGACCCCAAATTCATTGTCCCTTCCAAAATGTTTGTTTTTCAGTTGCTTTAAAATATAGTCCCCTCAGATTGGAAAAAACCCCAAACAAACAAAACTTCAAAAGTTAGGATTTTCTCTTATTGCAAATA
>NW_010972668.1:58841-61062 GCF_000737465.1 Haliaeetus leucocephalus
TTATCAGTTTCTGGAACTGCTTTAACTGTTGTGCGGGAGCAGGATGAGGCAGTAAAGCATGAGCACAGAGAGGTGAGCAGTCGTACCACGCTGCTCTTGCCATATTTGTGCAGAGGTGCAAACAGCTAATCAGCAGGCAGGGAGGCAGGACCCACATTGCACCCCAGTCACAAAAGGAGTCTCTGGGAAATGAAATCAAGCCTGCTTTCTCTCAGCAGTTCCACAAACAGTCTTTCAAGGTTCCTAGCCAGACACCTGCTTTGCTGAGGAAAAATTCTTTTCAGAAATTTACTAATGGGGCTTCCCTCATAGTGGAAAAAAGCATAGACAATGAATGAATATATTTAATTTTCAAGTCTATAAAATAATTTGGCCGAGCATCAACATTTATTAGTTATTGTAAGCAATATAAAACCACTGCTTATCTCTAATGTGAAATAAATAACTGTTTCACATAAAGTAATAATGTGAAAGGCTTTCAGATGGCTAGAAGGAAAAACAGCATACTAATTTAATCCATTATTTTATGAGGTCACTAGCAAAAAAATATAGTCTCAATAGAAGTTCTGGAAAAGATTCATTAGTACTTTAAAGGGATTTTTAGTATTTCTCATTTCTATTTAGACTTACTATCTTAACTGCCGCAATAAAAGCTTACACTAGCCTCCATTAAGGGTGTTATTGTTCACATATTCAAGAGCTAAAAAACAATATGCAAATGTAGGGACTAAGCAGTAATGAATACTTTTTGTTAGCACTGTCTTACATAGAGATAATGGGATAAATAATCCATAATAAATACGTTCTGGGAGAGCAAGTCTTTGACAAGGAAATGCTTGTTGCTAAGGAAACTTGTTATATTTTTGCATAGCAAGTAGGTTTTGAAGGAAAATGGCTCACATAGCCTTTGAAATATGTTTCCCTCTAAGATGTTGGCCACAGTTTTAATTTAATTCAAACTTTTCACCTGGCACTGGATATCGCTTTGTGTAAAGTGATGGAGAATCTCAGAATTAACTCTGAGCTGTAGAGAGCTTCAAAGGTGGTAACCTCAGGGATGCAAACATCTCAGGGGTAGAAACAAGGTAGACTTTTCTATTATTGTGCTGAACTGTCAGTAAAGCATGGAGTGAAGTTTTAAAAAATTCTCCACTGTGGAAGTTCAGTTTTGTGCATAAATACAGAAGCCAAGAATGGAACTTGTTGGCAAGACCAGTTTGGTCCAGTGGCCATGCCTGGTTTGACATCATAGCCTGGTATCCTGGGAGGGACTAAGAAGTCTCTCTGAAGAGTATTTTAGTATTAGCTCCTGGGATCTGTTTGTGGAAGATAAGCATCATCGCCTCCTTGCATGATTTTTGTTCTTTCTAGGAATAAACTCAGGACAGTAGACTGTTTAAACAGACTGTCCCATCAGCAAGAAGAACATATGCACGCATTCTTGGAAAAAAGCATACTTCTGTTTGTTAAAACTTTGGAGGTGATAAAAATAGAAAAATCACAATTTCTTAACAGTTTTTTTAAATTTCTTTCTTCCTTTCTTTTTCTTTCTTTCTTTTTCTTTCTTTCTTTCTTTTTCTTTCTTTTTCCTCCCTTCCTTCCTTCCTTCCTTCTCCCCCTCTTTCTCTCTTTCTTTCTTTTCTTTCCTTCTTTCTTTCTAACTAGGTCTGTTTTCCTTCCTCTTGCCACAAAGATCATATTTTTTTTCTTTTTTTTTTCTTTTCTGGAAAAGTTTTTCCAGTTTGCAGTAATGTGAATTTTCAGTTTCTTTCTCTTCACCTGATTTCAAAGCCTGCCTTTACTCCTAGTGCAGTATGTGGAATAACCCTCAATGCCCTCAGCTTAGACAAGCAGTAAGCAACCCTCTTTTCCAATTAAAGGAAATTTTCTCCCTAATCGTCTTCCACCTGGATTCAGCAAGGTCTTTGCCTCTTTGCAAGACTCCTCTCCTTTGTTAGTGCATCACTGATTTCTGTCTAAGTCAATCTGCCTTAGCGGGCTCAGTATTTTTTTGCACTGAAGTCACATCCAGAGTCGTGAAGGAACTGTATCAAGTCTATCAGGTTCTTCTGATCAAGATACCATCTGTAAATCTTTTCTAGCATGGCTTTCTCTTATGAAATGAATACAATAGCAATACTCAGAGCACAATGTCAAAGCCTGAAAGATTTTATGGAAAACTAACCCCCCCCCCCCCCCCCCCCCCCCAACGACGTGGAGG
>NW_010972668.1:61072-86054 GCF_000737465.1 Haliaeetus leucocephalus
ATGAAAATTATTGAGAACACCCCCCCCCCCCCCCCCCCCCCCCAACCCGATACTGGGAATGGGATAAGCATCAGAATGTGTTTTCAGTGCACTGGAAAAACATGGGTGGCAGCCTCAAAGTAATTTTAATTAGGGGACTAAGGCTTCTGTTTGCCAAGTACATCATGATACAAGATGTTTCAACCATCTTACTGAGGGTTAGGGTACTCATGATTGCACATATCCAAAAAAGTATTGGAGGAGGGAGGGTGTTCGTACATCTAACAGATATTCTCTGAATTTAACCAATTTAAGAGTACATATTTGGTGCATGTGGGTATGTATTCTAAACAATACTGGTATCAGGAAATTTTGTATTTGTTAACAATATATATTAAAAATAAAACTGATTAAACAATTATGAAAGGGCTTTGGAAAAGTAAAAAGTGGCCTCCTAATTTCAAGTCTTATTTTGTAAGGCAAACCACAGGAGACCTGATTTCACTTTACTTCTTAGAAGCAAGAAGAAATTAAAGTATTGGTGTATAAAGCTTTACAAACTGGCCAAGTAGTACAATGATGAGCATTGGAATAAATCAAATGAATGACATGCTTTCCAATTAATGCAGTGTTTGGCAAAATAAATTTTCTGCTTAGAAATATTGCCTTGTCTTGTATTCAGTTATGAATGCTAGAGGTTGCTGCTGGGTAGTAAGGATCTGAGGTAAGACTACAGGCTATGCCCTCACAGCATTGTCCAATTAACCACTGGGTCTTTCTGCCTCTTTGCTGATGAGAGGATTTACTCTCCATTCTGTTCCCTGTCCACCTCATAGCTGTGAAAGGTAAGAAAATATTTTACTGTTTCTGGCTGGAAAATCTCCTGAATCCATCTCATTCCTGAGAGATAAGAAAAAGCTGAAATCTATATGTGATTTAGCAGGTCACCAGGGTCAGTGAAACACCAGATACGCAGACCCGTTGGGCAGAACCAAGCTTATCTCTTCTGTAACACCTGAGTCTGATGAATAAGGAATCTCAGGTTCACATGAAAGTCAAATAAAACTGGCATTCCTGAAATTGCAGTGATGCAAAAACTGTTAATCTGATAAGCATATAAACTTTCTGTATCTTTTAAAAGAGGGTTAAACAACAGCCTCCTATGTTTCCTATTTCTAACCAGTTCTCTTGCTTCTACTTGAAGAACACTTTAGCACTGTCTTACACCTTAAGGGTGTCCGGTAATGCCAGGAAACCTGAACTCCTCTCCAAACTAGAACTCATAAATGTGGCTGGATACATTAATGATGATAATCACATTGCAGGAAATTATTGCCAGGCCAGCAGGAGTTAAGGTGTTGAAGGGAACTACCAATCAATCAGTTATTATTCATTCTCTCCAGGAAAAACAAGGTCAGCATAATCTGACATGAAATTTATACGGCATAGATGACCTTTCAATATGAATGTGAACAATGATGAAGAAATAGTGTAAACATGAATTATTAAATTATTGAAAGGTTAACAAATAGCTGCATTTCACTTAGGCATATGTAAGTGAACTTTTCTAACAAATGAAAAATAAAACTTGTAGCTGAGGGTCAGTCAAGATGAGGGCCTTGCTCATGACGCTTTTACTAGAAATATAAGCCCTTCCCCAAAGATGCTATATCACAGTCTTATGCCTGCATCCTTCAACCTAACTTTAATAATGAGCCTGCATGGAGTCATATACTGACTTCAGGAGTTCAAATGTGGAAGGATTAGACTTGAACCTTTGCAACTTCTAAAACTTGTGTATAGCAATTTTTTTTAACACTTTGACTCAAATTGCATACACAAAATTAAAAGAAAAAAATTATTTTGATGAATAACTTGAGGCAGTGCATTTACCAATCAATTACATTGAAATATAAGCTTATTGGAAAAAGCAAATTAAATTCTTATATTTTTAAAATATCACTCTTTGCAGAAAAAAAATTAAGAAAGGACATGATAACAACCATGACTGAAGAAAAATAAATCAGTAATTGGCAAAGTAATGACATTTGTTGCTGTTTCAGTCAACCAGATATCTTACCCACCCCTACTTATAGATGGGTAGGCAATTAATATGCATAACTCATGCACAGATTTGACACTTTTATAGCAAAGGATCTGCCAGTAGATTGGTGCTTTCATTCTCTCTTGTGTAAAAAAACCCCACAAACCCAAAACCTCTTTAAAGATGGCATTAAGACACTATGTATTGACTAAGACACCTGTATTGACACTGCCAATTAATTTGACAAGTCTTTTTGATTGATTAGCAATAACTGCTTGACACAAAGGACATACTACTGTATACCTTTCTCTTTTCTTTGCTGTGGGACAGCTCCATCTGGTATATCAGGATTTATTTTTACATCCACCCTTTGTTTTTAACATTGGTTAATGATTGTGGAAGACACATTCAAGTTTGTGAGGAAAATGGATATGATAACAGAATTTATCTTTACCCTGAGGTTTTGTAGGATGCTGGTAGGACAGGGTAGAATGTTATCATGCAACAGTTAAAACTCTTTACTTTGGTCGTATCTCCCAAGAATATTTCAAACACAGGTTTTACTTCCAGTTTTCCTTTTCTTTTTTTTCTTAGCTAAACATCTTTACCTACTGAAATACTGCAAAAGAAAACCTTAATTTGGGGAATCATGGTTATAAAAATAAGCTAGATGTTATTAAGCATGATTATTTAACCCAGCAGTAGAAGTTTCATAATGAAAATGTTGTTTTATTTAGCTTTTCCACTGCAGAATCTTCCTCAGAACTTATGTGAAGTAACCCAAGAGAATAAACAACAGTGAACCCTGAGAGCAGTCTGTCTACACCCTGCCATTTTTGCACTTCAGAGGATCTGAACCAAGTAATTAAACAAGTTAGAGCAGAAATAAAATCTTAGCAGTCCAGCAATCAACAGATCCTTATGGAACTGTAAAATGCCTTTTTGTTGTACTTGGGTGTGTACATATTTGAATTGTCACAAAGTCCAGTAAATGTCTCAGTTCTATCACAGTCCTTTGAAGGAAGAAAAGGGTTGTGGCATCATTGAGCACATAAATGACACGGTATGATCATTAACATTTATATCACACTTTTCATTCAAAGCTTTTAAGAAGTCTTCAAAAACCATGGAAGTCTCATTGAGTTCCACTGCTAGTAAGTATATGTTAAGAAGGCTTTTAAAAACTCAGCAAAATTAGCAAGATAATTTGCTTCACCTCTAATTAAAGATATCTTCTCTAATGCAATCATGACACTATTAAGGAAAGAATCAAACTCATTGTGCAGTGTAGTTATATGTTATAATGATAAAATACACAGACACAGACTAAGAGATTAAATCCACTAGATTTTTTTTCAATATTAGTATTATCTAGCATGATTAAACCTCACTCCTCACATTTACATCTTTTTAATTTCAAATTTTCATTTTCTTATAATTTATGTCCTCTAACATAATTACAGATCTCAGAATGTTTGCCCTGGGCTGGACTAAATTTCCACTGGGTTGACCATCTTGTTTAGGACAACACCATGTAACTAGAAGCCTATTTATTAGCAGGGCAAGTAAATAGTTTTCCTTCTTGGACAATGTGGTGAGACATTTATTTGATGTTCTGTGAATCCACCACAATTCTGGTGTTACCAGTACATTGTTTTTTGGCCAATTCAAATAAAGTTGTAAATTCCTTCTGAAGTTATTAGAGTGGTGCAAAAATCAACACAGATTAAGGTCTGATCACTGGAGATACATACTCAGTTTTTTCAAGAAAGAGAGAATAGCCTGCCTAATTACTTGGGAAGATATTGGAAACACCCAAACTGGAGGCACACAGTTTAGGTTACTACCTACACGAAGGAGACAATTTAGGATCTCTACATAGTAAGTGAAGAGGGCGAGGATCAAGCAACATACAAATAACAGCATTAGGTCTAGCTGGAATGGCCTTTTGGAAGGACATATATCTCTCACTCTGTTCTTATATGAGACTCCTGAAGTCGGGATTCCTAAAGTTATAGAGTGAAAACACTCTTTACTACTTCTAATATATGAAACTGCATTTTTCCAGTGTACAGGATGTTCAAAGGTAGCAAGTTCTGGGGACCCTACCTTAGGGCAGTCTAAAAATACTAACTTCCATGCCCAGGTGATGATTTTTCTCACAGTTTTGCCTATTCACGTGTGGAACTGGCTTGTTGGCTGGTGGCTCAATGTTCAGAAAGCATGCCAATATTTGGATTCTTCTCTAGCAAATCCAGGTGTGTCTTCCAGTTTGTGTGAAACATATCTCTAACACCCTGCTTGTGCCAGATACCTATTCATAAAATACTTAGAACACCTTTTTTTTCATTTCCTGTTGCTTTCTTCATCATCATCCTGGTAAGACCATGACAGTAGCATGAGAAATGTTGGCAGTATTGTGAATACTCTGTTCAAGTCCTTTCCTTTCAGTTCTGCTGATCTACACCACAGAGTGTGCTGGGGCTGCTCTGTCAATGGGACATCTGAATGCTCCTGATGAAATTTCTCTGGAGGCAATATGAAAAACCCCTGGTGATAGAAGACAGGGGCGAAAACGAAGTTATAAAACCCCTTTGAGGGACAGCATCACTACCAGAATAGTCACAACCCAGACCCAAGAGGCATACTGTTGGATTGGCTTTACAGGTCAGGCTTGTTGCAAATACTATGATAAAGAAATTAATATTTGATTATATAAAAAAGCTAGGTTTGATTAAGAAGTAGAAAATTGTGAAGCATAACATATAGGAGTGTTAAGTTTGAAATGTAGTCGTAGAAACTTTAGGAACTGTGTTATGTGTGACCATAGGAACCTTAGTACCGTTAAGTTTGAAATAAGCTAACCATAGAAACTTCACCAGGAACTTAGTTTCAAGAAACTAAGGAAACCGCCATGGACACCAGTTTGCTGCTTGGAAAACCCCTTACCCTTCCCATCTCAACTTGAGTATTGAGGATTCCAACCAGTAGAACTAAGTGAAATTGACCAATGATTGTTTTTAATTAAGAATATTCATAAGGTGATATAATCAAAGGACCAATCGCTATAAAGGTTAAATTTAAGAGCGAGCATAGTATGCATTTTTATGTAAAGAGCTTATGTAACAATGACTTGACAGAAAAAGTTTTAAAAACCTGATGAATTTAATGTTAAGCTGGACACACCTTTGGAGGACCGATCCCCCATGTCCCCAGTGCTGCAATAAACGAAGTGCCTGCTTCTTCACGCCACATCAGTGTTAAGGACGTTTATTCCGGATTTCGGTAACAGGCTGAAGGACTTTCTGAGCCAGAAAAGAGCTTAATATCATCCACAGGAGGGTTTCAAAATAGGGTAGAGTGGCAGCTAAACTTGCACTAGATCTAGAATAGTCCTTGTATGTACTTTTAAGTATAGTATCTATAGGACAGTATGATTGAGGTGTCACAAGAAAAAGGGAAGGGTTTTTTTCCCCTTTGCATATATGAGGAAGAAATGGAGAAGAAAAGAAAGCATTAGATATTTATTGCTATGTTTGCCTCCAGCATTCAGCACAAGGCTATTACTCTTTAATGTGATTGCATTCAATAGAGCCATAGATCAATAGTCAGTTGATATGTGCTTTGGAAACACTGACAGACTAGGAAAAATTCTCTGCCCCAGGCTCTCTTGAACTCAGCGATGCTTTTGATTAGTGTGTGTGTCCTCAGATGCAGAACCTGCTGTTTTAACAGTACAAGCCTTGCATCCCATGCTTTACACTGGAAAGATGGTGTAAAAGGAGGCAGAGGATTAAAAAAATCCACCAACACATTGCAACTAGCAAACCGGTTTGGAAAATGAAACACTAAATAATAAACTTGAGCTGATGTGCATTCAGCCTAAAGTTGTGTTGCTCTTGGCAGTGACATCTGAGTAGTTTAGTCCCATGGGGGAACAGAAATTACCACTCAGCCAAACGATAATGTTTAGACTATCTGTTCTAGTGGTTTAATTTCTCTTCACACAGTCAAGTGTAATGGCCTGACAGTCACACAGAATTGAGAGATACCAACAGCCTTCTGCAGTGGCAGCAGGAGACCAGGCAGGTTGTGCAAGGGCATCTTAAATTGCACTAGATAACCCACGTTTAAGCACCTGAATTGCACTCCTAGTATTACTGCAGTACAGCTATCAGATGAAAGACAATTAAAGTAATGGTGTGATAGAAAAAGGTTCCTTGCAGCTTAAGACAAAGACTATTTGCAAAGGAAAAGAAAAATTCTAATTATGTTCGTAAATACTTAGTTAAGTATTTTACCCCTATCTTTGCCCTAACTTTTTCTCTACACTACAATTTTTTTAAGTCTGAGAATGTGTTAACAAGAAAGAAAATATATTCCTTCCCTTTCTAGTTTAGAGACAGGAGAAATTAAGAGAAACTTTGAGCTCCTTGTCTAAACCAAACTGAATCCTTCCTAATCCATAGCAATGGAAGTTTTAAAATTGCAAATGTTTATTGTAAGAATAAATCAAATTCAAAACATACCAAGCTATCAGCTTGGTTGTATCTACTGGTCTGATAGGACAATGACATGAGAATGACTTTCATAATCATTTTACTCACTTTCATGTCATCTTTCTCTTCTGTGTAAAGCCATAACTTTAGTTCAGATTAAGCATCTGAACTGTGTGAATTAAATGAATATTACTCCATAGAAATGGAAAAATTGTATGAAAATTTCTGGCCTTTAATCTAACACTGCTGACAAAGGATGAACAACAGGAACATGGAAGAAGTCAGAGATTTCCAAGTCTCTTCTCCATGGTTTAGGTTTCCCCTTGCACACAAGTAATGCTGTACCAAATACAGTCAATGTTGATGTGATAGCAGATTTTCAGCTGACAAAATTTGGCATTAATTTAATTCAAGTCCATTAAACATTATACTTGTTAAACAAATCTGTGAGATTTATTTTGTTTTGTTTCATGTCTATTTGGTAAAAACTGTGGGCATTATATTTGCTTTTAAAGTTTTTTCATTCCTACCCTTTTCAGTTTTTGTGTCCTTTTTTCCCTCACTCAAATGACTATCAGGAAATCTTTTGTGCTTGTAACCACATACTTCACCACTGCAAATCTTGTTCAGAGCACAAGCTCAGTCTTTAAAGCACAGTCAGTCCTCATGGACAGTACTGCTGCTCCCTGAAATGCCTCCTAGTATGACATCTTTCTGACCAGGTTTTAAAGATGTTTTTCCTTTCCAGAGCCCTTGCTGTATGCCTGTGAATTCAGTGCATTGCTGTTCCAGCGACAGTACTTACAAATCATTTATGTCTGCAGAAAATGCATGCACCAGTGAACTGCATCTGTCTAGGCTGTGTGACAAGGGCAAGCTATACAACAAGCCAGTTCTGAAACTTTGCATTTAGCTTGTTCCATGATGAAATATCACCTGTTTCTGAATGTTTGCCATTCCTCCTAATGTCACCAACTTTCAGGAAAGTGCTGAATTTTGAAGAGATCTACAGTGCCTGGTTGATGTTCCAGTGTAATGAAAATCTAATGTAACCAGTTGGTTGGGATTATTTTCTGTGTACTCTAATTCATTGTACAAAATACTGGCTTCTTTTTGCTGAATAGGAGCTGTCTACTCCTATATATGGTAAGCATTGCAGCCTTGGTCTCTTTGCCTCACTGTCAATTTCTCAGAAAGAGATGAGTAACAAGAAAATCATGAGGGGATCCAAGAGTTTCCCTGCAGTGCAAACAAGTTAAACAGAACTTCAAAACAGTTCTTTTCCCCAGCAAAATCTTTCCTCTTGGCTAGAGGATGATGTAGAGGGATGGGCTGTGAGCTCTTCTAGATTGTTGATGATGTATCCATTGCTGGACACACTGATCAAATATCTGCTCCTACAGCATGCAGGTAAAAATGGCTGGCTGGTGCAGATAATGCTTTACACCTTTTCTTCATAGAGAAAGTAGAAGCAGCACAGAAGTTTTGGGAGAAAACTGCCTCAGATTAAAACCATTCTGCTGCACTTATTTCTGAGCAGAATGAAATTAAGACTCTTCTCAGTCCTGAGAAGCCTTTTCTCCATGGGGAAACTAAAGGGTCAGTTTCTTGTCTGTGGCCCTGCTGCTCCCTGAACTTCTTGGAAAATCTAGGGAGAAGGGAGACAGTTGCATCTGGCATCAGCAAAACTCACTAGTGGGCAGAGAGGCTGGAATAAAGAGGTAGGATTTATGCCAGCCCTCCTGGTCTCTTTTGATTGCTATAGTCAAGGCAAAGGCATGGGTTACCCTATCCTTAATCCTACAAACAATTTAAATGGATTATTGAATCTCAGCTCTCACCTGCAGTGCATTTCCTCACAATATCCTGTTCACCAAATCATCTTGTTCCACATTACCTTTCTTCAGTAGGGTACCAGCCACCTCATTCTTGTTTATGCATCTTCTAGAGTGAGCGAGGGATGCCTGCTAAGCCAAGTTTACAGTTCATATTATCCCATTAATAATCCTCACAAACTCCTGCACTGGCAATTTACCTTGCCCAAAATGTGCTTGTGTCCTATATATAAGCAACTTGCTTTTACTCCTGTGACAGCAAGTTGGACAAAAATATTATTCCAGAGGGACCAGGACTGTTACTGAATTTTGATTCACGGAATAATGAAATATGCTGTGAGAGACAGCTGCTTGTTATGATAATGTCAGCTTAGAGTTTAGGCCATCACCAGAGGATGAATATCAGACAGCACAATAAACGAAACCACAGTTTCCTCCCACTGGTTATATGGAAGATCAGGAGTGATTTTACTATATTCTTTAAATCTAGAAGGTTCAATAGAGTTTATTTTTCCTCTGTTCCAGTCAAGTGATGGTAGTGATTTTCACATCTATATTTCTTTCCCATTTCTATTAGCAATACCTTGTTGAATGTGGATTTCAGCATAGCCTACCTGTCTGCCCCACATAAGAAATGGTGATGATTCTCCCAACTGGATTATGGTATTTTAGAAAAGTTCAGCAGGTACTTTCAGAGACAAGTATTTGTCAGAGCATGATTAGGATGGTAGCTACTAAAAGTGATCTTAGAGAAAGGAGATTACACAGATCATTTGCACAGCTGAGTGAAGCAATCCCTCCAGAGTACACAGGGAAAAGCTCAAAATTTAGTTAAGTAGGAGGGAAAGGGAGGAGTATAATACTTGTATCGAAATAGTATCATGCATTTCTTACCCTGGTGTGGGTAACTTCTCCTACCAGTGAAATATACTCAATATTTTTTTCCTCTGTGGATATTGGCTAGCTCAGAATTTGGATGTAATTGCAAAGACTCATTCTTGACTAGATTGTGGTCACTGTAATAGTGAGCATGAGATGAAAAGCCCAAGGAGCTAGGTTTCAAGCCCATTTCTGCTGGAGCCTAGATTACCTTCTGGGGCAATGCATCTCCTATACCCCAGCTACTACAAACTATCTTTGCTGATAATAGCAAAAATGCCCTATTTATATCTCTGCTCAGAAAGGAAGAATCTTAAGGCTTGGGAGTTTCTTTCTATGGTTTCTCCTGAATCCCTGAGACATAACATTTTATCCTTAGAAGTCCTGAAGCTGCACCTAGCTGTAACAGGTGGGGAAGGAAAAAATCAAGTGTGTTTTTCTGTTTTCTGAGGGCAAATACTCACAGCTTTTCTCGTAATGGAAATTGATTTCTAACAAAGAATGAAGTCTTGAATGACTACTCTATTTGGGGATTTGTGTTTTTCTTCTTCTCACTCTTTCTACCTCAAACAAACATCTTCTGGTCACTTTCATTAGATTCCAAAGCTGAAGTAGGAAAAAAAGAAATCCACTTCAGAAGTAAAATTAGAATATTATTGTGAAGTATTGTACCATAGAAAATTTTGACCCTGCAGTTCAGTCTCCTGCATAACCCATTGAAAAACTTTCACCCAAAAGACTCCAGCAGCATATTGAAATAGATAGGTATTAAATTTTTCAGGCGTACTGGTGCAACAGTCTTGTAGTTAATCTACTGTATACAAGAACCCTCAATCACATTACTGAATGTCTGGCTAATAAATCAGCAGTCTTACAATAGAATGCCTTATGAACTAGAATTGCCTCTTAATTAAAATCTAAAGCAAACAAACAGAAAGACATGATTGTCTCCTGAAACAGCATTTTGACTGTTATATCTCCATATCTCCATACGAGCTGCTGCTCACTGCCAATGTTTTCCTAGTACCCAGTCCAGATCAACAGAATATTAAGAAATGAAATTTATATTAGACAACAGATGTGCTCTGACTCAGCTGAAGTTCTGTATGCTCAGCTGGAGGCAACTGGTTAATGCTGAATATTGAACAATATTTAATATCGTATGAGTGCTTGATGCTCATTCATGAACAGGTATTTTGGAAATTCAGGGCTTTTGTTCTTGGGAAAGAGTACACAGAATTGTCTCAGATATGTTAGAGGATACTTAAAAACCACAAACCACTGTGAGCAGCATGCCAGTTATACATAAACTCTGTAAAAATAAAACAACAAAGTCAAGAAACACCAAGAGGAAAGAGTCTGGCACTGGACTAAAAACTACCTAACATTTGCCAAAATCTGTGGAACATATCAGAGGGCCTAAATCTGCAAGATTATTGAGAAAATGCTGGTCAGAACTCACATACAGTTATAGTTTGGTGGCTGTAAAATATGAGTAGAGATGGTGTCACTGTAGTGACTGGTAACTGTGAAATAGACTTAATGTAACACTAAAAAAAAGGAATGTATTAATACATTCTAGGGTCACTGCACACACATTGAACCCTTTTTTTTCTCTGTAATGAGTCCTGCTCTATAAATTTGTTATTTGTATCCCTAGCAAGGCAGAGTATTTCTGCTGTAAACCTGGGGAACTGATTATTCATTCATTCGTTTATTTATTTATTTAAGCTGTGATCATGTGCTTTTTTAATAAATTTGTTTTGACATGATTCTTCTCATGTAGAGCTGGTATTGGTAGTATAAAAATAAATAATTAGACTATGGGCATTGAGCTCCTGTTCATATGAAGATCAGCATTTCTATGTGCATTTTAAGAGCAGGGGCCAGTTTAAATCAGAGGAAAATGGACATGGTCACTACCAGGGTCTAGCCAAGCAAATGAACAGCTTTCCAAGTGACAATCTAAACACCAGATATAATGTTTGCTACTCAAGTACTGATGATGTGTCATTGAGGGTTGTGCCACAATATGAGCCCATGGTGTCCCAGACTCCACATCCCTTCAACAAGTTAGAGACTAAACAGATTTACTCATGGACACTTTGGCATGGAGACCTGTCATCAAAATGCAAATGCTGATCTGCAGGCCCAGTTAAATTACAGACAGATAATGCAACAAGTCTTGCACTGCAAGAGGGAATACTGAGCGAGTAATGAGCTGGTTGAAGGAATTTTGCCTTTCAAAATTATTCACAGACTGCAGCTTGACCTTTGCTGCTTGGTCTTTCCCAAGAACCTCTTAGACGAGAGCAGGGTGTGGGTGTGTTTATCTTTGATGCCACATTTCCCTCTCACTGGTTTTCTAAGACCTGATTCTTCTGAGCCCCCCTCTGTCACTTGGCCAAAAAGCAGCCACTGCCTCCGAGAAGGAGGCACTCCTGCGTGGGTGATGGTGGAAGGAGAGGGACATGCTAGAGAATGCAAAGGAAAGCAGCTTGCACAGCCAGTGTGCGACCCCATGTGCAAGCATATCTTGAAGGGGAGAGTTGCATTTTGATTGTGTGATGTCATAAATCCTTTTGTAGAGAGGAGAAAGGGCCTTAGCATGGTTTTGTAAAACATCCTTTGGATTGTATCAACTGAAAGCTGTAATCTAAAATCATTAATTATCATTGCTGGAATGAGATATAGGAACAGTATATGGATAATCTGTATTTCCGGAAAGAGGCTATCCACCAGCAGTTCAGAGCAATGTGGGGCATTAGCAGTGTAAAATGGCTTCATGTTCAGGTCAGGGAGGATCAATAAGAGTATGTATTACACAGTGTGACACCATGTTTTGGATTTAACTGAGTTCACATGATTTGCCTGTAAAGTGAGTTGGAGCTTGCAAAAAGAATTGGAAGAAGTAGACAAGATCTATATTAAATTCTATATCTAAATATGATTCTACCGTGCCTGAAAATACTTCCAAAAAAGAGATTATTCACTCAAAATCTGTGAAATGATCTCAAAGAGGATGTTTCTTATTTACCTCATTGTTCAGAGATTCTTGATACTATTTCAGTTGTCAGCTCCCAAAGCAGGGGGAATATAAATTTTCTGTTTATTTTTTAGGTTACATTAAACATACCAAAATAACATTATCTTTTCACAAAATATCAGCGCCTTTCCATTTGTTTTTCAAAACAGGGATGAAATCCTCAAAGGAATAGCTGAAATCCACATTAATTTTTTTAACAGTAGTAACAGAGAAAGTCAAAATAATTTCATCTTTATATCTCTTAATAAAGCATTGGTGGTTTATGTGCAAGTTTCCTTTGACTTTT
This sequence comes from Haliaeetus leucocephalus, assembly GCF_000737465.1. Classification (NCBI taxonomy): domain Eukaryota; kingdom Metazoa; phylum Chordata; class Aves; order Accipitriformes; family Accipitridae; genus Haliaeetus; species Haliaeetus leucocephalus. The sequence goes on from NW_010972668.1 coordinate 73,641, forward strand.
TTTTTTTTTTTGCTATTTCAAAGAAGGCAAACTCTTCTTAAATTTTATTTATGAATTAGCTTTATGAAAACAAATGTTCAAACCACAGGCACAGCCTTTACTAACAGCATTCTAGGAACAAAACCTGGAAGTTCCCTAATTATTCTGTACAAATTTTAAGATTATAGCTTTTACTATTGACCATAGTGAGCCAAGTATTTTTATATCACGTAACATGCCAAGCTTAGTCAACGATTAAAAAGGTATATTCCTCTATATCATGTCTTTCAACTGCCCGACCCTTTTCCTCTTAGATAAGGTTGCTTATTGTTTTGTGCTTAATAGAATTTCTGGGCAATTTCTGGATTATTAAAATTCAACAATCTAAATCCAGAAATCTTCACAAAAACTTATGAGGAAACACATGTTGTGCATGTTAAAACTGATAGGATATTTCCAAAACTACTTAATTCATCATTATCAAATGTTATGACACCAGCACTGGCTTGCCAGGCAAAACTATATCATATTGCAGAAGTTCAGAAACTAAGATTTAAAATCTGAAGATAAATTATTTGTCCTCATACTTGGTGGTCCTGCATTTGTAACTGTTATGTTGCTCTTGCCAATGCATTTCTAATTATTTTGATAAAAATTATAGTTTTTCCTTTCTTTTTATTTTCTTGCTTCTTGTTAATCTTGAAGTTTGCCTCAGCATCAGCGGTAAAGTCATCAGGAGTTTAAGAACTGAGGCGTGAATTACTTACCTTTTGATGTACAGCAGAAACTGCAGAAAAGGATGGGATGGACTTTAATGGTTGTACTTTAAAGTTTAACCTTTAGTTTAGTTTCACAAGACAACATTCTAACATGCTTGAAGAAAAATATTATAACAAAATTGTAAAATGGAGAAAGGTTCAGTGATTTTTTATGGAAAATCCAATGACAAATTGAAAGAAAAATCAGCAATGTTTTCTTCTGATTGACCTACTAATGGCCTAAATTGAGTGCCTCAGTCTCATCAATATTTCACATTAGTCAATGATTTACAGCATGTCTTAGTTTTGGCTCTGGTCACTTAATTAATATGGTTTTAAATTTTTTTTAAATGTGATTTGTGGTGAATTACATAATGAAACTTGTCTGTTTCTGTTCATTTCAAGCTACTAAGGAAAGCCAAAGCATCAGCAAGATAGCCTAGGAACATGACCCCATTCATTACATCTTAGAAATACATTGTCGCAGTACATCTGAAAACCGCTATGAATACTTTTTCTCTGGTATTGAACACTTAATGAAATTTAAAGCAACTTATCTTAGGAAAATCACACATGGATTAATAACACTAGAACTAGCTCCTACTGCCTCCCCAGACTGAGTGCATATATGTGAGAGCCTGAAAGAGTTAATGTCTCAAAACGTTGTGGTGGGGCAAGTTCTGCTTAACAAGGAACCCTGCACAACAATGAACCACAGGTGAACACAGGCCCATCAGCACAGACCAGCCCAGGACACCAGCCACAGGACAGGGAGGGTGTGCTGGAGGGTGCACAGCTCCATGTTCTGTGTTCTGATGTGCTGAGCAGGGCAGCTCACCATGCATGGCCAAAGATCAGGCAACAGTCATGTCTGCAGGGAAGGAGAAGGTACTCCCCAAATGACCCCCCAGCCCACTGACCCATTTCCCAAAGGTTCTGAAAGCACAAACCGCACATGACACCTAATTAGCCTAATGAGTCCGAGTGCTCGCCTGAAGAAGGGGCAAGGAGATGACAAAAGGAAACAAACTGAAGCCCCACGTGTGTATGCACACCAGAACTGGACCTCTCATCTGGCTGTACCGACACTGGACCCAGGGCCGGGGGAATCGTTCTCTTTCTTTTTCCTCTTTCTCTCTTCTTTTCCTCTTTCTCTCTCTGTCTCCCTCTCTCTTGCACTCTCCTTTTCCACAACTCCTACACCTCAACCATTTAAGACATAAAACCATTGACCAAGTCTGGGACTAGGAGTGGATCCAGCTGCCCCTGGGCCCTTCTCTGAGGAGGAGTCTAGAAAGCAAGGGGGTCTGCTCTGAACCTCATGACCCAAGAGGAAGGATCTCCTTCTTCCCTGAATTGATGTATATGGTTACCACGGGATATACAGTTTACTGAGGTAGTTTCATGCCAATTCCTGTTGTGAAAGACCACACCACCTACTGTTACACCTTCCAAGTTCAGGCTGCTTCTGCCATGAATAAAATGTTTCACTGATCATTTGGTGTCATTTCACCTTAATTTAGCCCGAGGGAATTCTGAACTCACCATGACTCCTCCCTGGTCTGTCCATCCTGGGTCATGACAATATAGTAGCAGAACTCTTCCTGAAGGCACAATAATAGTGTGATTTTCTAATTTTAGTTGTGATTTTCTAAAAAATACAAATGAGACCAGACATGTGAAAAATGTTTCTTCCTTGCTTGCATCTAGAACTTGCTTGCAGGTATTTGCATTTCCTTCATTCCAGGACTCAATCAAGTACATCTGATTCAGTCTTGGATTATAGCATATGCTAAATCATGAGGATGAAAACTCAGTTTGCATTTGACATTCCTTCACTTCAATAGGAAACAATGTTGTCCCTCAAATGGGGTTCATTTACCCAGTGTGCAAATTAATAACACAGAGAGTTGAGTTACTTTCATTGATGCACATGAATGGGTGCCTGTCTCAAGGCAGCACACCTTTGTCTCAAAAATTCTCATATTTATTTACTTAAGTAATACATATTCATAGTATTTCCCTTAATGATTGGTTCTTTCTTCTTCTCCTCTGTTGTAAATTAGTGTGCAGACTCTGTCTTCTTCCTTCATTGTCTTCTTTTGAGTAGGTGGTATCATTTGAGTAGGTTGTCAATGAGTTAGTGGTCACGACCTCCCCTTGTAGGAATCACCTTTTACCTACTTCTTACTCAGTCTTGGCAGTTCCAAGTGGTTCTTCAAGGTTTGTTGATCAGACCACAATCCATTACCTTTTCTGACATAAACATAAAGCCCCATTGTCTAATAGTTAGTTCTTAAACACTAAATCATATCTATTATTGTTTGCCTATTTTAAATATTAACTGATGGGGGCTGTATACAGGACTTTAGCATTTCCATGGTTATTTCAATCATATTATACATAGTAATTGATAATAACACCATACATCATGTTTTCTTCAAATATACTTAAACTTATCTACTCATTAAGTCCTCAGTAAGACTTACATTGATTCACTTGGAACTAAATCAGTAATTACATACAGACTGTGCTACTTAGCTGTTCTCTAATAGCATGATCCTTAAAAAAGAAGAAAAGAAAAAAGAAATAAAGAAAAAAGTATAATTTGGTTTTGGCATGTGATTTACACAGGTTAGTTAGACTGAGATGTTGCTTGTGTAAATGAAATTCAGTCATTTGTTATACAGCGGTCTCATATTAACGCTGAAGTAAATGTCTCAGGTGCTTTTAAGCTTCATGAGTAGTCATGTGTTTGATCACTCAAGTAATAAGCAAAAAAAAAAAAAATTGTATGGTTGATTTCCAGTGTTGAAATTGGGAAGGACTATGTAATGAAATATTTCAAGTGGAACTGTTATTCAGGAACATAGACCACTTCAGGGTACTCAGAGACAGTAAGACTACCAGAGTTCTTTGCAGACATGTTTTCTGCTTTGGAGTTACTGGTCTTTAAATTAACATGCATGAGTTAAAAATAGAAACCCTGGCATCCTGTGGATCTTCAGGTGTTAATAGACACCAGTCCTCTAGATTGCTTTTGTGAGCTGCTACTTTTGTTACATGTATAGAAGAATAACCTAAATGATGCTTACTAAACAGCTGACATGCTAGTTTGCAATTATTAGTTATGTCCTTGTTGTGAATGGAAAAGGTATAGTTAATTCTAACTAGTATTTCTTCTTTACAGACTACTCTAAAAGTTGGAAAAAACCAACATTCTAATTAAACTTTTAAAAATGTCTTTGTTGGAGAGCTATTAATATCCAGAAACATCACCTTTTTTTTCCTGCACTATTTCTCAAACTTGTGGTTAGGACCCCAGCCATTGTGCTTTGATATTTGTTCATCAGCTTCTGTGAAGTGACCAAATGCCACCCATGCATTTCTTCATGAACAGGAGTCATGTCACCATAGATACAGACAGAGGAAGTACCTTTTATTTCTGGTTCTGCTGGAGAAAGACCAGAACATGACTGATCATTTAGAAAGTAGATAACAAAGAATGTTCTGATGACTAAAACCTGCAGGTGCTCAGCTGGCCTTAGTGACATTTGAGTCACTGGGAAAATGCAGTTCTATAATCACAGAAATAAACCATAAGGAGGCATCTCTGAAGGTCATCTTGTCCAATTCATCACCCAAAGCAAAGCTGACTTGAAAGTGGGATCCAGCTTCAAAATTACACCATGTTGCACAAGTTCGTATTCAGTGAAGTTCTAAATAACTCCATGCATGGACTTTCCTGTATGGACAATTTTTTCAATGCAGAGTTTACACCTCTGCTGGACTAAAACCAGTAGCTCTGGGTAGGTAAGAAAAAATTGTCTATCAGTGCCAGACACTCTGGATTGTTGAGAGAAAGCTAAAGTTACATGGAAACATCGAATTTTCCTGCAACTATTTGTACTGCTGATCTATACGTAATATTTACTACATCATGTTTGCAGTGGGAAGTTTACAGTATTTATGCACAATCTGTAGGTATTAATTGCTGGGAAGTGCAATGATCTATCAAGAGAAAATCTTGCACAGCTCTTGCACACATCCTTTAACTTCTAGTATTGTGCACAATAGGTCTGAGATAGTGTAAGAGAACAATTAAAAAATCCCACAGCTGAAAGGAAAAAAAAATTTTCTGAAAACCTAAATTGTCAGTGTAGTAATTCTGATCCTTAAAAGGACCTCTCAGAAAAGCACATTTCAAGCTGCATTGACCCTATGGAACTTAAGGTATTTAGCATGCAAGATATGTTTCCTTAATGTTTCATTTTTTTCAGTTGCCCTGAGCATACTTAAGGATGCAAGGTTTGTGTTATTTGTGTCGTGCTTAAAAAAAAAAAAAAAAGGGGGGGGGCAAAAAGGATTTGCATATGTTTTAAGGTCAGAATTTTTTTTAAACATAAGAAAGATCAACAGCACAGCCCTTGAATTTCAGTCACTGTAAATGCCTTAGAGAAATTGTTCATACAATCTATACATAGACTTGCTACAGTGCCATAGTAAGGAAGGATTATATCCACAAGAACCAGGAATAGAGTCTTACCGTTTAAATAGTGACTTACTGAATGGCACAATGGTAATCTACTTACCTATCTGTCAAACCAACTACCTATCATCTTTATTAATAAACTTTGCTGTACTGAGTCTCAAACATATATGAAAAAAAGATGATGATGCAAGAGACTGTATACTACACATGAAGAATCATACAGTCATTTCCCAATAAATTTCCTGAGAACAACAACAACTAAAAAAAAATTATTGAATTTGATGCATAATTTGAATGCCTCAAGCTCTATTACAATATTTATTAAGATTTTTATATGAAGAGTCTAGGACGAGAGTCCTGGACAAGAGTCCAGGAATGAGTGGAACATGGCCTCAAATGTGTTACAAGTATTCTACATTTCCTCAGAGGTTCAACAATTTAGAGCTACAGAAAGATAAGACTGGGCAAATTTCCAGTTCTTCCATTTTATCTAAAAGGCTGTGTATGATTTCCTACATGTTCAGAGCTGAATATTCAGTGCTCAGTATTTAGTGCTCAATATTTTTGTCCTTTCAGAGAGTTCTTATTTTAACTTTTTTTCCTCTTGTTTCAGTTTATATGATAGCTTATGTTGCTATTAAGAATTACCAGAACAGAATTTAAAACAAAGTAACAGAACTAAATGTTTGTATAATGCTAATTCAGGAAAGCTTTCTGATTCAGCTTTTTTGTATGGTGTCTTGTATTGACTTTATGTTGTTTTTCTCAGAAGGTACCTTTTTGCCTTTTCAGTGTGTACAAGAAACACTGAAATAGGTAGTACAGAACCACAAATCACAAGATCACAAAATGATTGAGGGACCTCTTGAGATCACCTAGTCCAGCTTTGCCTCTAACAGATGGTTCAAGCCCTCAGACATCTTCATGGCCCTTCACTGGATTCACTTTAGTATGTTTATGTCTCTGTTATATGGGGAGCCCAGCACTCCAGACGTGTCTCATTGGCTTTGAGTAGAGAGAAAAGATTACGTCTCTTGACCTGCTGGCAATGCTCTGCCTAATGCAGCCCAGGAGGCTGTTGGTCTTCCTTGCTGCAAAGGTGCATTGCTGGCTCATGGTCAACCTAGTTTCCATCAGGAGTCCTAGGTCCTTCTCTGCGAAGTTGCTCTCCAGCAAGTTGGTCTCCAGCCTGTTCTAGCACATAGGGTTATTCCTTCCCAAGTACAGGACTGTGTTTCTCCTTGTTAAACTTTGAGGTTCCTGCCAAGCCCATTTCTCCAGCCTGTTAAGATCTCTCTGGATAAGAGAACAAACATCTGGTGTGTAGAACATTCCTTCCAGTTTTTTTATCACCTGCAAACTTGCTGAGGGGGCACTATGTCCCAGCATCCAGGTCATTCATGAGGACATTAAATGATGTATTGGCCCCAGTATTGACCTCCTGGGTGCTCCACTAGTGACTGTGTCCCAGCTGGCCTTTGTGCCACAGTTCAGCCAGTTTTCAACCCACCTTACTGTCCTCTTACATACTATTTGATTCATCCATTTGTTGGTGAGGATATTATTAGAGACAGTCTTGAACGCTTTACTAAAGTCAAGGTAAACTGCTCTCCCCTCATCCACTGAGTCAGTCGTCTCATCACAGAAGCCTATCAGGTTGGCCATGCATGATATTCCTTATACTATCCTTAGCATGTTTGGAAATGGCTTCCAGGGTGGTTTGTTCCATCACCTGCCCAGAGATGCTGGGGAGACTGATCAATCTGTAGTTTACAGGATCCTCCTTATTTTCATTCTTGAAGACCGGAGTGGCATTTGTTTTTATCCAGTCCTCAGGAACCTCCCCTGGCTGCTGTGACCACTTAGAAATAATTGAGTGGCCTCACAATGACATCCATCAGCTTCCTCAGCATTTGTGATTGCAAACTGGACTTGTGTCCAGTTTGTTTCAATGATCCCTAACCTGATCCTCCTCCACTGAGGTTGTCTTCCTTGGTCTCAATGACCTGGGATTCCTGTAAGCTGGTCTCACTGGTAAAGAGTCAGAAAAAGAAATCATCTAGTATCTTGGTCTTTTCCATAGCTTTTGTCACTGAATGCTGTTCCCCATTCAGCAAAATCCAAAAGATGCAAGCAATCTTCATTTTGCTGCTGATCTAGCTGTAAAAACCTCTCTTGTTGCCTCTCAGGTGCATCACCAGATCCAACTCCACATGAGCTTTAGTTTTTCTAACCCCATCCCTGCATGCTCTTATAGTGTCTCTGTATTCCTCCTGGGTCACCTATCCCTGCTGCCACCAGAGAAGTCTGTGCCTCCTTTTTATGTGAGAGTTTAGTGAGGAGCTCCTTCTTCCATGCAGACCTCTTGCTGCTTTTGCTTGATTTCCTGCACGTTGGCATGGACCATTTTTGAGCTTGCAGGAGGGGACCGTCAAACATCAGCCACCTCTCCTTCCCTTTTTTCTTCTGGGCTGTATCCTGTGGGATTCTTCCAGGTACATCTGTGAACTGGCTGAAACTTCAGTTTTAAAAGTTCTTTTGCAAGTTAGAAATGGTAAATAGGAAAAGTTTGTAAGTTTTTGAGCATTTGCCTTTTTTTTTTAAGGTTAGTAGATGGTTTTATTTAATTTTATTCTTCCCTGGAAGAACAGAGGTAATTATTGGTAAAGAAATGTTGCTAACAAGCATGAGGAAAAAACATTATAAAACAGTGGAACACAGGAAAAAGAGTTTCTGAGATCAAACTACTAACCTCTGACTTCACTTAATTTAAGATCAGCAACTGAGAACATTTAGGCATACGCAGACTGTTTTTTTTAACTCATATGTTTACATAAAAAGAATTATGGTTATTTCAGCGGCTACCTGTCTTTTCGTACTAACCAAAACCAGGCCTAAAATGTACCTGCCAAAGCCTGCTGGGTAGGATTACCTCTGGAGATACTAGCAGGAACAGAACTGTAACTGAAAATGACTGAACACTTAATCAGTACAAAGGAAGAAAAATACATCTTCAGTACAGAAGGCTCACATCTGAGACAACAGCTCTATAAACTGGCAAATAATGGCACATATTGTCATTTGGTGGTGTTCAGCTCATTAGGAAATCCGGCTACCAAGTGTATATGGGGGGAAGAAAGATAGCAATACTTATAAAACTTGTCCTGAGAATTATTATTTTTGTTACCAGTGAGAAGAAATTGTGATATTTGCTATTGAACAACTGTTCTGAATTGCCTAATTCAACAAAACATCCTTAAACTTGTATAATAAAACCAATCAATTCTCATTACCTTTTTAAAAAGCCTAAGGTAATTGTAGCTTTTAGGTGTCTGGGGATAAACTATGAAGGAGTTTACAGTTACTTAAAGAGAAAAGGGAGGAAATTCTTGTTTAAGCATCTAGTCATTTTTCCATATCTCAACTCCCAAACCACCATATTTTAAGCATTATTGTTAAGTACTTTTTAAACAGGTTGTGTATTTTTTATTGTTCATTGTATATTATAACCTCAAAAGTAAAATTTCTTTACTTCTTTTGTCCTCCATGTATATAGAGCATTGATTGTTACCTATGCAGCTAATGGAGCTTGAAATTACTTTGCTTTCATGTTTGTGTGCTAGCGTGGCTGAAGGTGGCTGAACTCGGAAGCGGATTTGAACCAAGCCCTGCTCCCATACATTACCCATACACATCTCTTTCCAGGACTGTGTGGCTGATCAGAGTTACTTTCCTGAAGCAACTGTATGGTCAGTCATCTGACTGTGCCCTCAAGCATTTGAGTCATTCTGCCAAATTATATTTTACAATATTTTCCTCTGTGACTTACTTACAATATTTCTTCCTGTATGGATAACGTTTTATGAATTTATATAAATAAGGAGAGTTTCTCCTATGATATACATATGATAAGGAACAGGAATATCAGGTAGAGGAAGTCTCTAAACAGTCTTTAATTTGCATTCATTCTTGATTCAGCTTTGGGCTGGACATGAACAGGGCAATGAAAAATTGGAGGGACAGAGTTTGGGAGTGCTGATGTGGAACACTGTAGCAGGTCCAGTAAACCTACAATGATGTTCTTGCTGAACAGCTATGGCGAGGAAAGGCCCTTTGTTCCTCCACCTCCTACCTTGGCACTGATTCCACAGGCTGCCCAAGAGCCACCACTTTTGGCAGAGTGGTGAACATGGTGGCTATGCAGCTGAAGAGGTGAATCTGCATTATACTTTTCAGGAAACTCCTGTCCTGGAGCTGCAAACATCCCTGTGCTCTCCTCAGGCATTTTTCTTCCAGTTTCCCCAGGTGGAAATGAACAGCTTTCTTCCACCCATCCCCTCATCCAGTTCTGTCACAGTGCTGCTTAATGTAGTGTAGAATCTTTTATGAAATGTTGCTGGATCTCAAAAAAAAAAAGTCAAGAGCTAGTAAGGCATTTATTAAATATGGCAGCAGGGAATGACATTCAGCTGAATTAAATCCACACATACTATCTAATTCAAAAAGTCACCTGGCAGCCAAGATATCAAACATGTTGAGGAACGGGATTTAAAATTCAAGTGCTTAGTTCTCAATTCTCTTAGGATTTAGGTTTAAGTTGACTGAAGGAGATTTAGGATGACCTAGAGGACCATCAGAGACTAGAATACCACAGCATTATAGGTGACAAGAGTTGGCCTGAGGCTATTATCTTTTGTTCATGGTGCTAGAAGTGTACAGCCTGGACACTGAATTTTCAAGAGTTTCAGGTACTTGAAATTTGATTATACACGATGGTTGTTTTAATGATGACTTAATTTTCTTCTTTTTTTTTTTTTCTGAAATAACACAATTCTGAGTCTTAAAAAACTTTTTACTATAAATAAGCCCTAGTTTGGGGTGGAAGGGATGTTTGGAAAGGGGGAGTGTTTTTCACAGTGAATGTATCTTTCCTATGTATTAATCCAGGGCAATGGGGGGACAGTCCAAAGACAAAAACCACCTGAGTGACACGTGCAGAATAACATGCACTACCAAGAATGTACCTTAGCAATTTCATATCTAAATGTGCCAAGTGTGTGCAGATAAATAAACAAGAAAGTGCTGAGAGCAAAAGTTCCCAGGCACAAAATATTCCTACCCTCCCCTAAAATATGTTATTGACATTGTACCAATGAGCAATGGGGCACTGCAAAGAAATCTCCAACATCCAGAAGGGGCTGATTAGCTGTTAAGTTTGCAACTGAATGGCCCAGCCTAATTCTGGTCCAAGGACTTGGGTCAGACGCAGCATCTCTGTCCTATGGGGAAAGAAAAGTCCCACAGTCCCACAGAAGAGTTTGACTTTGATTTCAAATATTCTCTAGAAGCATAAAATCCTTTCTTCCTGCCCTAGGATTGGACCTGGAGACCAATACCTTCATCCTCTCCACCATCAGGATCACTTTCTTTGTGCTAAAGGCTACAGTTTTCTTCACATACTCCCCCTTAATCCCCCACCCTCAAAAGAAAGAAAAGCAACAACATCAGCAAAAAAACACGTACAAACACAGATACACAGATACATACAGACACATCTCTTCTGGAGCTGTACCTAACTTTCTTTGTAGCTTCTTCATTGCTCTGAAGTCCTTCTGCTCCTGCTGATTTTGCTTGTGACTTCAGTACTTGAGATAGGGATGAAGTGGCCAAAATCTTCTCTTGAACTTTGGTAGTTTGTCCATGTTGTGTTTAGATCTCTGGAAACTTCAAATATCCACAAATTAATTGCTGCTTACAGTTACCTAGATGCTTAGCATCATTTAGAAACCTTTTAAAAAGACCTCCCCCTTTCCAGACAGAGTGCTTAATGTTAAAGTTGTGACTGTTATTTTGAACTAATAAGTGGACTATGAGTAAACAGTATGAAATGGTGGAAAGCATTAGTCAAATTTAACACAGTGCCATTGTTTACAGACATTTGGTCAAGCTTTTTAATTGAGAGTGTCTTGTAGTAAGTGCATCATAAGGCTACACAACAGCCAGCCTTGCAATGGGTCATTTCATTTACTGCAGAAAGGTGTCTGGTTTGGTAATGACAGTCTGTAACATAATGTGAAATGTGGTAAGCCCTTTCAATTATTTTGGAATGTAAGAAGACAGTTATGAATGCTTTTGAGATGGGCACAGATCTGGTAGTTTATGGGGTTTATTTATTTGTGTGTTTGTTTGTTTGTTTGTTATTTAGCAAGTCTCTCATAAGGGTTTCCTTACACTTTATCTGTCAAGCACAGAGATCAGGTATTTCAGCAGTGTAGGGAAACAATGCAGACACTCAGCCTTGCTGATGCCAGACAAATAATTTCATGACATGTTCAAACTAGTTTTACAGAAGGAGACCAAGAATTTCAAGAGTAAATCAGCATATACGCTTGAATGACAGGTGTATCTGTAAAAATAGAATTTCTTAGTGTTTGAAAATTTCTATCAAGTCCCTTTCAGTTCAGATACAAAAAAGCCCAAATGTAGACTACATAGTTAATGAAGACTTTTTTTTTTTTTCTCTTTTCACGCACTTTCCATGTACAGAATGGGTTTTCAACCATCTGCTTGGCTAAAAATTTGTTTCTTAAGCAGGCATCATGCCCTTTTCAGGGAAGATCAAAATCCACTGTCACCTTCATAACCAAATCTCCCTTGGGTTTCTGTTCAGCTTTAAAACCTTCATTCTGCCATGCCTGTCCAGACTGTAATGATAGTGACAAAGGATGAGGAAAAGGCTGAGGTACTTAATGTCTTCTTTGCCTCAGTCTTTAATAGTAAGACCAGTTGTTCTCCAGGTACTCACCCCCCTGAGCTGGGAGACAGGGACAGGAGCAGAATGAAGCCCCCATAATTCAAAGGGAAATGGTTAGTGACCTGCTACACCACTTAGACACACACAGGTCTATGGGGCTGGATAGGATCCACCCAAGGGTACTGAGGGAGCAGGCAGAGGTGTTCACCAAGACACTTTCCATCATTTGTCAGCAGTCCTGGCTAACTGGGGAGGTCCCAGGTGACTGGAAGTTAGTGTCATGACCCAGGATGGACAGACCAGGGAGGAGTCATGGTGAGTTCAGAATTCCCTCGGGCTAAATTAAGGTGAAATGACACCAAATGATCAGTGAAACATTTTATTCATGGCAGAAGCAGCCTGAACTTGGAAGGTGTAACAGTAGGTGGTGT
>NW_010972668.1:86064-86648 GCF_000737465.1 Haliaeetus leucocephalus
AAAGAGGAAAAGAAAAGAGAAAGATTTCCCGGGTCCTAGGTCCAGCCAGCCTAAAGGTCCTGTTCCAGTGGGCATGTGCATGTGGGGCTTCAGTTTGTGTCCTTTTATAATCATCTTGCCCCTCCTTTGGGAGAACACTCAAACTCATTAGGCTAATTAGGTGTCATATACAGTTTGTACTTTCAGAACCTTTGGGAAATGGGTCGGTGGGCTTGGGGTCATTTGGGGAGTAACTTCTCCTTCCCTGCAGACATGACTGTTGCCTGATCTTTGGCCACGCGTGGTGAACTGCCCTGCTCAGCACATCAGAACACAGAACATGGAGCTGTGCACCCTCCAGCACACCCTCCCTGTCCTGTGGCTGGGGTCCTGGGCTGGGCTGTGCTGATGGGCCTGTTTTCACCTGTGGTTCATTGTTGTGCAGGGTTCCTTGTTAAGCAGAACTTGCCCCACCACAATGTTTGAGACATTAACTCTTTCAGTCTTTCACAGTTAGCAAATGTAATGCCCATCTACAAGAAGGGTGGGAGGGAAGATCCAGGGAACTACAGGCCTTGCAGTCTGATCTTGGTGTCAGGGAAGGT
>NW_010972668.1:86935-88466 GCF_000737465.1 Haliaeetus leucocephalus
GGCCCAAAGAGTTGTGGTGAATGGAGTTAAATCCCGTTGGCAGCTGGTCACAAGTGGTGCTCCCCAGGGCTCAGTATTGAGGCCAGTTCTGTTTAATATCTTTTCCTGAATATTACCTTTCAAGCCTTACTAACTTTTTAACTTTTAGAAATGCTAATATCTCTGAGGAAATGCCTGCTAAGCAGACTTGTTAATGACACAGTGCTTAGCCAGTGCTAAGTCATTCATTAACACATTTTGATGGAAAACAACTCCTTCCCTCAAAGATCTGCATTGTACACTGAATGTAGCAGTTAGGATCAAATTTCCATACATTGATAAGGATAGGTTAGACTGCCCTATGAAAAAAAAAGTGTATAAATTGATTATACTGGTTCCAGTTGAGACAGATGGTAATCTGACTTTTGAGATAATAAGTGACAGTTAAATTTCTTTGCTTGTGACTTGGAAGGACAGCCTAATAGGCAATATAAAATTGTCACCATTGCCTTCCTCCTTGCCTTTTTTTACCTGAACATCTACTTAAAATCTTCTCCCAGCAATTGTAGAAAAAAATCCCCGAAAACCAAGCCAGCCACCCACACCCACTCATTTTTTTCCCCCAAAGGGGTAAGTAAAACAAACTGGACAACTTTTCTCAAAATATATATTTCAGTTCTTAGACTCCTCTCTGGTTTGCACCCTTTGACATATAAATCACTTATACAGTGATCACTTATACTGTGGATACAGAAATCATACTACTGAAGGATTTTAGCCTTATTTACAAGTCTTTTAAAAATCAAAGAATTATTTCCATCTGTGAGACTTATCTCTTTTAAAACTTCCATTTCCTGTTAAAGAATTACTTCTGCAGACTAACTGATTTTATATCTAGTATTCATAGCTTTGTAATAAAAGGAAAGTATATTAATAATAAACAGAAGGGAAAAACCACATTTTACCTTCAATTGAGGGAATTATGTGCCATGATTAGAGCTTATACCTCCCTGCTAATATGCAGTAGAGAAAATACCCCCCCCTTAGTAAGGTCATAAAAAGTGAAAAATCAAAGGTGAGTTTGGTTGGACTCCTAAAACGGAACAGGTATCTGTGATGGGAGGTGTGGGTTTCCCTTATCTGCACAGTGACATTGTCTTTCTTGTCAAGGAAATTAATGAGAAAGAGATCATCTTTAAGAGAAGGAATGTGATTTCAATCAGTCAGTTCTGTCCACTGCCCTCGCTGTCAAAATAGCACATGCAGAGTTTGGGACAAGATAAAACATGCTCTATAAAGCAGGTATAAGGGAACAGGCTTATTGCAGGAAAAGCCTCTTAGAGACCAAACACTCAAAATGTTTAGCATATCAGGGTTCTTTTACTCCATTCTTCACAGGAAAATGATGATTTTTTTAAATGCCACTTACTTGTTTTAATAAAATGATCAACTGCAGTATTTAAAAGAAGAAAAGAAAAAAAAACCTCAGTTTCACCCATCTGCTAAAACACTAGGAAAACCCACAAATCATTTCTTCACGTCTTCTAGCCTA
>NW_010972668.1:88476-92845 GCF_000737465.1 Haliaeetus leucocephalus
CCTACACAGACACAAGCAAAAGATATATTACAAAGAGATAACTGATTCTATAAATAAAAGAGCCCATATAGCTTCATTAGCTGGGTTACATCTCCAGGGCCTGTGATGTATCACTCCTCAGAACAAATGTTAACCTTTGCAAGAATGTTAGAAATATATATGTTTCAATTCCTTAATAATGCACTGCACATTACTTTCGATAAAGTTACTAACAAGAGTTCACATTTACCTTATGTAAAATTACCACGGAGAGTTATGACAAGCGTAACCATATGTGCTTGTGGGCTTTTGAGCCAAACCACAGAAATAAGACTGTTTTCTGGGTGGACTACTGCAAGAATAGCTGACAAGAAATAACTTCTAAAGAACATTTAGACGGCTGTTGTTCTCCAGGGGAAATAGATGCAGACACCTTTGTGTATGTGGGCTTTACGTATTTTTTTTTAAAAAGCAAGTATGCTCTCAGATTTGAGGTTGCTATTATTTTTCTTTTAAGATCAAATTTTAAACCTCAGAAAAGTAACTCAAAATATAGTTACCTAATAATCAACAATGTTTCTGTAGTTTATGAAAAGTATACCTCTTAGGATTTCTCTGAAAAGATTAAGAAGTTAAATTAGAAAAAATTAATAAAATATACTTCTTTTAATCCTTCATTGTGTCTAAGCTAACACAATTTTCTTTTTTTGTTTTGCAATTTTGATGGTCCTGTTGGATTTCAGTATTAACTAGTAGAAAAATTACAATTTAAGCTTACAGTGTTCAAAAAAAGATTTAACAAGAATTGTAAGTTGAAACAAATATTTAGGTTCAAGTAGAAGAGACATGACAGTGAAAACAAGCATCTCCTGATGATTTTGTGCTCTTAACGATGGCATATGGCTCATAAAAGTATTCTTACTGTCCTTTAAAAAAAATGGGATTACTTTATTTTGGGCAGTTTTACTTCATTTTCACCAAGGTTTGTAAAAATGTCAATGTACAAACTAAGGAAAAAAGGAACAGGCAAGTTAGAGTTTTCCAGCATTGCAAACTTTTACTTGACTTCATTTGTCTGTGTGTAAAATTATTTGTCTTCTCACTTCTATGCAAAAGAAAAATCTCAATTCATACATAACAAACACCCCGCCTCAAGACAAGCAAACAATCCCAAACTCAACCCTCCAGAAATTCAGTATTCCCATGAAAGACTGCTGTAAGCCAGGGAATTAAGCTGAATGATGCAGTTGATAAAAGACGTCTGCCATGTTGTGTTACTGACTTCTAAACTGTTCCCTGCACCTTAGTGAAACTGTATCACGATCCTCCTTTGGTCTCTCGTCGAGACATATTTGTGTCCTGTGGTGTTCAAATACTCCAGTTTTAGTGATCCTATAGAAATATAATGCCTTGGTGTCAGACAGTTACTTTGAAATCACCCTTCATTCCAGCTAGGCGGGGGTAAATTATTCTTGATTTACAAAATGCATGCAAGATAACATTGCTAACACATTAACAGGGAGTAAAGGTAACGTACTTATCGCAAGAATACATTCTGAAGGACCTTTCTCTCCCCTTTGCACCCATCCCAGGAGCTGTCCCAAGCAGAAACAAGAGGAGACACAAACCCAAACGGAGGCAGAGGGTGAAGCTGCCTGTCCGTCCACCCACCCAGAGACTTCACTGCAAGGTGTTCACCTGAGGGGCTGGTACGGTGGGAGGAGGGCAGGCAGGAGGGACACAATGGGGAGAAGGAAAAAGACGTTGTCACCAAAGTTGCAGCCTGGAGAAGCAATGACACTGTCGCTCTCAGAAGAGCCGAGAAACATGGTTTCTCAGTAACTTGTTACCTGAAAGAAACCTGGAAATTTAAGCAGAAAATTTATGTTCCATAGGCTGACTACTTCCATGCTCAAGAAAACACTACTGTTCATACTTCTGATAAATGAGGAGGGTTGAAAAAAAAGGAAAAAAATATCCACAATATAGGCTGTTTCCCACACCCTGTGTTTCTTAAAAGAAGTAACTTACAAACACCCTGAATTTTGGCTCATTGATTAGATAAAACATGAGTATTAACATACATTCTAACGATACATGGAAAGAAAACTTTTTAGTGAAACGAAAAACCCCAGAAGACAAACACTCTGAAAGATGCCAAGGGGGTGTTGTGGCAAGCCCCACACATAGAGTCCTCGTATCCTATCAAAGGTAGATTGCCTGTGACATGCCTGATCTCATTTTCATATCCAGCACTTAATATTTAGTCCTTACTTTAAGGACTAGAATACTCATCCATTTAGCAAAGGTTTGAAATTTCTTACCTCTGAATTTCTTCAAAGTGGTCCTTTTAACCATGAGCAATACATTTCATCTCATTACAGGTAATGTGCTTTCTTCAATCTTCTAGATAGACATGAAAAGAAAAGATACCAAAGGTGTGAAAGATAATCGTTTCAGAGAACAATGGCTAATCAGCTAGGAAATAAACAGACAAAACCCCAGAACTCCTAGATGATCTTTGCAACAGTCTCTTACAGGGTATCTGGGGCAGCTAGTTTCTGTAGACAAGATTTTCAGGTGTATATTAGTGATCAAACACCAGCATTTTGTGTATTTCTTTTTTTTTCTAGTGCTGTATCTTGCCAAAATAAGTAATTTTAGAAGAGAACTAAGATGACCTAGAGTAAGACAACTGTGCATTTGAAGTAAGAAACCACTGCCTTGTACTCATAGGACTCATGTGATGTGAGCTGGCAGAATTGTAAATAAAATACAAATGCAATAGGAAGTAAAACACTGGGGAAAAATTTTGGTTGAAAATGCAGGGTGGAATAACAGTTGTGTTGAATAGAATTGAAACTTTTTTCTCCTTATGTCAGTGGGTCCAGGATTTATTCAACTGCTGCCATGAACATCCTTTAGTCTCTTCTTTAACACTATTTGATAAGAACAGGATGCTATTTTGTATGTAGTATGTGTCTATTTTTTATGCAGTACGTGAAGAGTAAAGTGGTACCACAAGCACAAAGCAGTGGAGAAACTAACTCAACTTTCCCCAGATTTTAAACATGGAGGAGGGAGAGGGTTGTTTGCTCTTGGTGGAATGAGAACAATATGACAACATATTCAGAATTAATCTTTTTTTCATGGTAGAAAAGATAAAACCAAAATAGAATGTTTATGCAATATCTGAACATCATGTTTTTGTGGCTGGAGTGCAGAAGTGATGCTCCAGAAGTGATGCTCTCCAACATGACCTGGAAAGTACAGAGGCAAGCTATTGCCTGAGTGGAGCTGTAAACTACAGCACCCTAAAACCAGCCGTTGAAGGGTATCCATACATGTTGTTAAACTGAACTGACACTGCAAACAGTGGGGAAGGACAGTCAGGACCTCATCCCACCAGGCAGTTTTTTCTTGGCTTGATTTGTGGTATTGGGCACATTTACAAACTGAACATTGATCCTCTGGGCTATACTGGCTCTAGATTTGAACTGATTGTTGTATATTCCAATTTCATTATTTTTGCTGTAACAAGAACTTTACTCACTGGAATTAGTTGTTGCTGAATAATCACGGAGAGCAATGTTTGATTTACTTTAGTTTTACACTACAACCTCAGATATACGTCCTCCTGACTATCCAATTTCTAATGGCTCTGTAGCAAATAACTTCTACAAATGTGAAAGCAAGCATTTTACTTCATATAAATTGAAATGATTGGATGGAAGTGAGACACACTGTTGATGAGCAACCAATTTTTGTGTAATTGCTCAGCTGTCTGGCCTCGGATCCTTCAGAAAATAGTTCTGAAAACTAACAAATAGCCCTTGTTACAACACAATCACTTTAGGTAAGAGCAATTACTAACCTAAAATTTTGCATCATGTTGCAAACAAAGCATTTCTGCTTTGGTGTTACGTTTTCTTTATGTTGCTGCGAAAGAGCTTCTGTAAAGAAAAGAACATAAGGTGAAAACATCAACCAGAGCAACGGTCCCTCTCAAGAATAAGAATCTACCCCCTGGAAACGTGACTTCCATTGAGCAAGTACCATCAAACTTTTGATGTCCAAAACAGCAATTTGCGCAGCATTTGATTTAAAATGAAACAGAATTTTAAGAGAGTCTTAATTCTGTCAGCATGGTAAGGTAAAATTGAAAGTCATCTTTAACTTGTGATGTATCATTTTAGCAAAAATCAAAGCATAATTCCATTCCAGACAAGAAGCACCGAGACTTAGGGCTAGGCAACACCAGCATTGTAAGTTGGAGTAAAGAAAACAAATGCTTTAGCACAACCCTGGTTTATGTCTCAAATGTGGGGAAAAAAATAAAATAGTAATTGTTATCATTTTTTATCTCCTCCCCCCCCCCCCCCCCCTTCCC